>NC_142351.1:56740124-56955124 GCF_059441175.1 Urocampus carinirostris | reverse complement strand
GACTATTTTACCGTCCCACCGTTTTCAAGATCCAGGGCGGAGCCTCACTTGGTGGCAACACATAACAATTGCAGGAAGTTGGAAGAGGAGCGAGGAAGTTCCTGTTGGCAGATGATGCCGAAGACGAGGCCGACTACATGCCCTGCACGTAATTGGCTGACTGAAGGAGCTGAAATCATTTTTTGGCTCTATTAGATTTATTGCATCCACGTCAAGTATGGCTTCCTCATTTTGTAAATCCTTCATTTAAATATATTTACCTTCATACTTGTCCTCACCACATTTGAGTCCTCAAGTGTCCAGAGAAACCTTGACACAACCCAAAAGGGGAAAAATTTGTTTAGAATTAAAATCAGAGTGTTGTTAAACTATCTGAAAATGTTTGTTTTTTTTACATGATGCTCAACAGTTATTTACCCAAAAATGAATGATAGCAACAATACTCCTAATATTGACAGCTTTAGGAAAACTCTTTAAACTACTCTTTGATAACCAATTGAGGAAAGATTTAGACAATGAACAAAAGAAAATGTATTTTAGAGATGAGTCGTTTTCACTCCACACCAACAATACGTAATGTTTTTAGTTTATTGAGTAAAACTAAAATTAAATAAAAATGCACCAGGGGTGGCGAACAATTTTGACACAAAGAGCCAAAATTTTTAACCGTGAGAGTCAAATAGCCACGCCTTGCACTGACCTACCGTGACAGACAGACACACACAAAGAAACACAGTTAAAAACATATTATTTTCCATAACACACTCCTCTCCTTACAATACAAGTATTGTTCTAAACATGAAACAAGGCAAAGAGCCACGGTATATAGAAAATGATGAGGCAAAGAGTCACATTCTTATTGGCCAAGAGCCGCATGCGGCTCTAGAGCCACGTGTTCGCCATCCCTGTAATATACCATATTTTCTGCACTATAAGGCGCACTGTATTAAAAGGCGCACCCCCCAAAAATGCTTTTTTGTCATTTATTTTCCATACATAAGGCGCAACAGACTATAAGGCACTACAGTAGGAACGTCAACAAAACAGTCAGATAGTTCAGTCAAACTTAAATAACCCCTTACTATCCAGACGGCCCACCGTGGGACTGTTTAAAGGCAAATACATGTCTCAGAGACATATGATCATGGGGAAAAACACTATCCTAATCATAGATGAAGCGATAATGTAATTGTCGCTTCGGCTTCGCATATACTAAAATTGGAACGATGGCGGACGCATTAGGTTAGCACTGCTCGTTCTATGCGTTTATACTCTCATTGGCGTCGGTTTTGAGTGTGTTGTTAACTATTAATTTTACAATTCGAACCATTTTGACAATGCTAGAAGTAAAGCAGCCGAGTCCTGCCATGGCCGGGCATAATCCCGGCGGGCGGAGACATAACTGCGTACAATTCTTGCTCAAAGATGTTGTGGCAATTTCGGAGGGAATGTTAAGGCTGAATTTTAGTAACAAGTTAATTGAAAAGCTTCTGAAGTTTAAAAAGGAGGAGATACATGCTGTCATAAAAATGGCTTCTGGCAAGGGCTTTGATGTAAGTTTTGTAACGGCGGCTCTTTATCAAGAGTTTTGGAATCGCTTTGAGGAAGTGAGGCCCCAGTTTTCTGGATTTACAGTGGAGAAGCTGACTGATAATGCAATTTTCATTGTCAGAATGTTTAGTGAGGTGGTGAGTGCTGATGACGTCTGTTATTGGTTCAGTAGATACTGCTCGGTAAAAGGCCAGGCTATGAAGGTCAGGGATGAGAAAGGCTATTGGACTGGTGCCTGGAGGGTACCCATCCAACAATGGCAAGATCCTCAGGGCTTTCAGGGACTGAAACACCTCCCGTCGACTATATTCCTGGGGGAAAACCATGGCTTTATCGACTATCAAGGACAACCGAAACTCTGTCGCAAATGTGGTGAGCATGGGCATCTGGCTGAGGTATGTGATCGATTTTTTTGTGGAAAGTGCAGGACAATTGGACATTCCTTTGAGGAATGTACCAATAGCAGAAAATGCAACCTCTGTGGAGAAACGAACCACCTCTATAGAAACTGCCCGAAATCGTTTGCTAACAAATTGAAAGCTGGGAAGGCAGTTAACAAAGACAACAAAGACAATGAAATGATGTCAGACAACATAGATAATGAAATGAATAAATGTAACAAAGACAATGAAATGAATAAAGATAACAAAGACAATGAAATGAATAAAGTTATGGAAATACCAAATGAAAACGAACAAGAAATGAATAAAGTTATGGAAATACCCAATGAAGATGAACAGGAAATGAATAAAGTTATGGAAATACCCAATGAAGATGATCAAGAAATGCACAAAGAAAATGGACAAGACAAACAAATTGAAAATGCAGATGTCCCCACTAAAACCCCTGGAGGAGTGACCAAAGAATCAAATTTGAATCAGGAAGGACCTGGAAATTCTAATTCGATTTCTCATACAATACCTGAATTTGGACAAGACAAACAAATAGAAAAGGCAACTGCCACTCCAAAAACACATATCAATCAGAAAGTGCCTGGAAGAGAGTCCAAATTAGCAAATTAGTTTGCTACGCCACTGCCGGGATTTGGAGAAGACAAATAAATCGAAAAGGCGAACGACTCTCCAAAAACCCATACGGGCACAGGAAAGAGGGGTAAAACTAAGACAAAATTGGGGGTTGTGAAAACACCGGAAACAAAGAGAAGAGATTTAGAAGAAAGCCGATTGCCGATGAAAAAGCCCACAAGGGAACTGTATGAAGTTGAGCCAGAGGAAGTCGGGGAGGGAAAAAATCTGACCCTTTGTGGGCAGGGAAGTAAGAGACCCCTCGATAGGTCCTCTGGCTCACCCTCTAACCCAGAAAAAAGGGGAAGACCTGGAACCACAGACAGAGTCAGAGGATTCCAGAGTTTTCCCTGGTGAGTCTCCAAATGAGCTACTGCTCTTAAGTGATGTGTCTGACACAGGTGACACTCCCGATGATCACCAAAGAATGGACTCGGATCCCCCGGTTTTGTCTAAGTAGTTTAAATACTTTAACAACAATTATGAACATTACATTCTCTACTATCAATGTGAGAAGTGTGAGATCAAAGGTTAAGGTTCACAGCGTTTTATCGTTCTTCAAAACTATCAGAACCGAAGTGTTTTTACTACAAGAATGCTGCATCCCCTTTCTAAAAAATTATAAACAGTGGGAAGAAATTTGGCCATATCCGTCATTATGGAGTGGCTCGAACGAAAACCGTAACGATGGGGTAGCCATTTTAACAAACAACCCTCAACTCATCATAAAGTGGAGTACTGTGATGAGAGACGGACGCGCAATCTTAGCAAGACTTTCTTATATAGGGAATGATTTTAACCTCATTAACATATACGGCCATACCGACAGACAACTCAGGTACGAACTCTTAGAGGACATCCAGTCGCATATGCTAGGCCATCAACCACTAATCGTGGGAGGAGATTTTAATTGCATCCTAAGTAGGAAGGATAGAAAGAGGACCGATGACGAGTTTAAAGTAGATAAAACATCAACTTTATTACAAGACATGTGCCGGACATTTAAACTGGAGGACTGTTTCAAATCCATACATCCAGGAGAGGAGGGCTTCACCTGGTTCAGTAGTGACAATGCCAGAGCTTCTCGAATAGACTACATATTTACAAGGGGTTTAGCACTGAGTGATGCAAGATTAATTCCTGTTTTTTTTTCGGATCACTTGCTACTGTCCTGCTCTTTCTCATTTCCTTCAGGTATGACTGTTGGGAAGGGTCTGTGGAAGTTAAACTGCTCCCTGCTGGAGGATGAGGCTCTAGCCGCACAATACAGGGAGCTGTACAAAGACTGGCAGACCCTTCAAGACTTGTATGATTCACGACCACAATAGTGGGAAATGACAAAAAAACGAACACAGACCTTTTTTAAAAATGCAGGGAAAAACAAGAAACTTAAAGAGATGAAACGCATGTCGGGACTACAAAGAAGACTCCAACGCTATTTCATCCTAACAGAAAAGGGGATGGACTTTAATGATGAAATCATAGAGACCAAACAAGAACTAAACGCTTTGGCGGAAATAAAGAGCAAAGGCATCATAATAAGAAGCCGAGAAAGAGAAATAGAAGAAGGGGAAAAATGTACACGCTACTTTTAAAAAAAAATATGAGCAAAAGTGAGGGGCTTTTTAAACTTCAAAACGAAAACGGGCAAGTAACAAAGGAAAGTAGTGAAATAACCAAATTAGTCGAAGACTACTACAAAAAATTATATGAAAAGAAAGAAACACATGAGAATGAAATGGGGCATGTATTAGATCATATTTCAAGATCAGTGCGTCAAGACCCCTTTTTAACATCGGACTTTATCCAAGACCAACTGAATGATTGCATAAAGACTATGAAAAAAAGGCAAATCACCCGGGAAGGACGGGCTCAACCTCGAATTTTACCGGACTTTTTGGGATATTTTAGCACCAGATCTGATTACTGTTTTTAACGAATTTTCCAGTCGAGACAACATGCCAGACAGTTTCAGAATAGGGATAGTTACTCTATTGCGCAAAAAAGGAGACAAAATTGAATTAAAAAAACTGGCGACCCATAACGCTTTTAAACGTGGACTGTAAAATTTTCAGCAAGCTTCTAGCAACACGAATGTCTGTAGTCTTGGGATACTTGGTTGATCCGGACCAAACCTGTGCCATCGTGGGAAGGAAGATCAGCGACAGTCTCATGCTGATCCGTGACACCATTTGTTATGCGAGAGACAGAAACATGCGACTAGCGGTCCTAAACCTAGACTTTGAAAAAGCCTTTGATCGAGTCTCGCACCAATACCTCTTCAGGGTATTGCAAACATGTGGTTTTCCCCAAAAATACATCAAGTGGGTGGGACTGCTATACGGAGACATCTACAGCAAATTCATGATTAACGGGAATTTATCGGAAGCAATCGAGATCAACTGCGGTGTATGTCAAGGTTGCCCTATGTCTCCCCTTCTCTATGTTCTTTGCATTGAACCTTTGGCACAAATGTTAAGAAAAGATAGATTTGTCGAAGGGATCAATATCCCAGGAAGTGGGGGACAAATTACCAAGTGTGTTTTGTACATGGATGATTTTAATATTTTATGTACTGACCGCGCATCTGTTGGAAGAGCCCTTGACTTGACTGACCTGTTTGGGGGGCGTCTGGGTCAAGGCTAAATAGAGAAAAATCACAAGTGAAGTTTTATGGAACGTGGAAAGAGACAGAAAAGGCAGGACTCCCACTGACGGTGTTAAAGACAGACCAGAAAATCCTAGGGATAAAATTCAATGCGGATGGAGGAGGCGAGACCAACTGGGATGACGTGACAAGGAAAGTTAAGCAAAGACTTGTTTTTTGGTCACTAAGAAAACTGACAATAGAGGGGAAGGTCCTAATCATCAAAGCGATCATCCTCCCACTGCTTTTGTCAATCAGTTTAGTTTTTATGCCCAAAAGAAACGTGCTGTTACACCTGGACCGAGCCATCTTTCGCTTTGTCTGGGGCTCAAAGTGGGAACGGATAAAAAGAAATACAATGAAAAAGAAAAAGGAAAAAGGGGGGAAAGGAGTGCCTGACCTCCAGCTTTTCCTGGGAAGCAAATATGTCTCTCTCCACTTCCAAAACGCTGTGGGCCCACCCAACAACCCGAAAAGTCAAGCAATGACCCGGTTCTGGATGGGCTCAAATTTGCAGAAGCTAAAGCTTGAACCAAACAATCGTTTGATTCCAGTTTCATTTAACTTGCCACCAACACATCTCTTTATTCGGGATTTTTTAAAGAAGTTTGATTTGGAAACACATGAATGTCACACTTTACAAAACCACAGGGCCCTTAGTGCTATTGTGCAAGAGCGAGCAACAGTAAGTCCTGTGCAGGGGCTTGCGTTTGGCGAACCTACAATGGTTTGGAGCAACGTGAATCATCCTGCCCTCCGAAACAGACTACGAGACTTGTCATGGATGGTGGCTCATGAGGTTCTCCCAGTCAGAGCCGTAATGCACCACCGAGGAATGTCAGCGACTTCGACATGCCCTCGACCTGGCCGTGGCGCCCAGGAGTCGATGAGGCACTTTTTTTGTGAGTGCAACACTGCCAAGGACTTGTGGACAATGGCCGACCAACTAGGAAAATTCCCGGACTTGCCAGCAGGGGAGGTCCCTGATGCACAGTACGTGCTTTACGGGGTGAGTCGGTCGAGAAGTTCTCGGAACGACTTTGCCAGGGACTGGCTCACTCTCGCCGCCATCAAGGACGCCATCTGGACCTCCAGAAACCTGCTGGTATGGAGGTGCAGGCAGATCCCCCCGTGGCTGTGCTCCAAATGGCTGCAGATACCATACAATCTGCGAGCGGTGGGCCTAGGACGCAGCCATAAAGAAGAATCGCCTGCACCCACCCGGAGGGGGGAACCGGAGCTACACTGTGGGGGCCCCGGCAGCAACGGCCTGGGTTGTGGAAAGTAGAAGTAAGAAGGGAGAGGACCCACACAGAGGACTGGAGGATGCTGCTTGGGAGGGTGGGATGGCAGAGCTATGCCCTTGCACAATAGTATTGCCCTTTACACGTTGGTTAACTACTGTTAAAAGATAATAACTCTGAAATTGTTTAATTGATGTTGGAAAAGTCAGGAAAAAATGTTAAAACGTCATATCGTCACGTCATATTGTCAGATATAACAAAATTGTCAATATGCTTGATGGCTGTTGAGATTGTCGTGTTTGTTTTGCTGCTGTTGGTGTCGGTGGATTTGTTCAGACAAAAAACAATCGACTTTGGCCTGGACGGATCTATTGACACTAACAAAGATGTTATATAACGAAATTGTGAATATGCTTGATTGCTATTAAGATTTTCGAGAAGGGTTGTTCAAACCTCACAACGTGTTTGCTGTTAAACGTCATATTGAAATATAATATTGTGAATGTGCTTGATTGCTGTTGAGATTGTCAAGATTGTTTTTTGTTATTAGTGTCAATAAATTTGTTCAAACCATCGTCTCAGAGACATACAAGACATGGTGTCGTTACGATGTCACCAGTCACTGAAATACCTCATGCCAAATATCATTAGAAATCGTAAATACGTGGGATTCAAAATATGCTGATCTTTAAAATATACTCATCACAGAAACATCACAATCAGTCTGAAACAAGATACCTGAAAAATATAAAGCCATGGTAGCTCACAAAAGACGTCGTCTTGCAGCCATCACGTTTGATGACAACACACAACCATGGTCACCTTAAATCCGTGAGTGGCGTGAATCCAATCGTGTAAAATATTTATGAACTCCAAAACACGTGATAATGCAGACAAATAAATAAGAAAACAGCCAAAAAGCATCTCTGCATCGATGGACGTTGCTTGTTGCTAGCTGTTTGTCTTCCAGCCCAATAAAGTTATTTAATCTAGGCCGTAGAACAACCCAACTTGTGGTTTACGTATTTTTCGGCCAATTGCAGGCTTTGTTTTACCCCGCTCTAGCCTACACCATGCAGAGACTTGGAGCCTGACCGCAGATTTGAGACGGAAATTCAATGTTTTTGAGATGAAGTGTTTGAGGATTATGTTAGTAGTGACAAGATCAGATAGATTGAGAAATGAAATTGTGAGAGCCAGAACTGGAGTAGTCGTGGAACTGAGCAAGCGTGTGGATAAGAGAGTACTCGGTTGGTTTGGACACATGAAGAGGATGGATGAGGAGCGAATGTTGAAGAGGATCTACAGAGCAGAAGTAAATGGAAGGAGACCAAGAAGAAGGCCGTGATTGACGTGGATAAATGGTGTTATGAGTGCACTGCAGGAAAGAGGTCTAAATCTAGTGGAAGCTAGAGCTCTTGTTGGTCATAGGAATGAGTGGTGAGGTGTTGTAAAAGGATAGTGTGATGTTTGGACGCGTTCTAAGAGATGGACAGGGCACCTCTGCGGCAGTCACTGTATCGTGTAGTGCAACCTAAAACAAGTGCTACGAAGCACAAGGAAGAATACAAACTACAGAGACTCAAAGTGACCAAACCGCATCATTTTTCTTCTCATTTTAGGCCAAGCCGTTCACAAACTTTTTTTTTACAGGTACCCGTAGCAGAAAAATGGCAAACAATCATATCAGCTCCCTCTAGTTCAAGGGTATCGAACTCATTTTTACTAAGCGCCACATCAGTGTAAAAGTGACCTTGAAAGAGCTTAATGTAACTTATCAATGTAACTACTGCTTAATGTAAAATAACTCTGGATTATTTATTCATTCAAGTCTCAAACATTTCGACCGTTTTGAAAAAAAAACATAGCTACACTTATGTAATATGTTAATTGATTGGTCAAAGCGGCGCTGCCACGAGCGGCTGCCTTTTCCAGCAGCTGCCCTATTGTTTTATTGTCTGCTCCTATCTTCGGTGTTTTTTCTTTCCGTTTTGACAACTACACTATGGATTACTTCCATCCTATGGACATGGGTTTTAGCGCACAAAAAATGCGTGTATTCAAGGAATTTCAACTCCTTGCCCTGAAGAATTCTCGTGCCGGCGTGATGAAGGGGCCTATCGTGGAAGAAGAGCCGGAGCTAGCGAAGCGGCTAGCGAAGCGGCTAGCGGCGTTATAAGTCTTCGGTACCATCCGTAATCATGGTAAATGCGAACTCACGACCAAATAAAATCATCGAGTGCTGGTGGAAAACATCGAAGCGCACAGGGAGCGCAGTTGCTGTGTTTTGCAGAAACGTGGCTCACGTTTAGCATTCTGGACGCTAACGTGAAGCCACCCGGAGCTACCCGGAGCAATCCGGCTTCAACGCCGCTAAACAGAGACACGAAAGCCGGGGGTATCGGAGAGGAGGCGGACTTGCTAACACGAGGTGGTGTATCCCTGGATTTTCACAAAGAAAAGTTTTCCATCTGCCGCAGGGATGTCGAATTTTTGGACTGGCGTGACGTCATCAACTCCGCTACAAGGACCCCTAGGGCATCATGTTCATCTGTTAATAAACAACGGGGTAGACTGCTGGAAGTGTGAATTTCCCTACGGGGATGAATAAAGTATCTATCTATCTATCTATCTATCTATCTATCTATCTATCTATCTATCTATCTATCTATCTATCTATCTATCTATCTATCTATCTATCTATCTATCTATCTATCTATCTATCTATCTATCTATCTATCTATCTATCTATCTATCTATCTATCTATCTATCTATCTATCTATCTATCTATCTATCTATCTATCTATCTATCTATCTATCTATCTATCTATCTATCTATCTAACAATAACAAAATCGAGGCTGACATGCTTGAGAAAATTTCTCAATTCTGCTCATTGACATTGAAATGAAAACATACGGTGCAGGTGCGCCAACAGTCCATGGGTCGTGTAGTTGGCAGGTATTGTGGGAAATGTAGTGTTTGGTCGAAGCAGTCTTGAACCTCAGACATTTTAAGCCCATGCGGGCCACGTAAAATTATTTGGCAAAACTGACTTGGCCTGGAGGCCATGAATTTGACACAGGCGCTCTCGAGGAACTTCATATTATGTAAAATAAGCTACACGTATTTAAAAAAATGCACTTTTATATATCAGTCCATGTATCTTTGCTTATTTTTCAAATTAATTACGTTTTTTATAATGTGGACAAAAAGGTAAATACATATTTTTGTTATTTCTGTTGTTCTTTATTTTTTGGCATTATGTGCCTCTTGTTTTATGTTTATTGTGCAATAACCTTGCCCTCATGTAGGTTTTAGATAAGGTGATGGTGTAGTCTGTGGTTTGCAATAATCTGTGGTCTATGCAGCCCTTTGAGACTCCTTGTGATAAAGGGCTATACAAATAAACATGACTTGACTTGACCTCTAGGAGGCACTAGATCAGAGGTCTCCCAAGTGTTGCTCACGGCAGCTGAGGTGCTTGTGGACCTGTTCGTAAAAATAGTTCTTCGCTCGCTTTGAAGCTGGAAGGCCACAAACAGCCACATCACACCCACCAACAACCAGCAGCAACTCCCTCACATTTCAGGAGCACGAAGTTAGGCGTGCGCTGAATACCATAAACCCAAGGAAGGCAACTGGCCCGGATGGAGTACCAGGGAGGGTACTCAGGGACTGTTCCGATCCGCTGGCTGGGGTCTTAACCACCATCTTCAACCGGTCCCTGTCACAGGCGACCGTCCCACCTTGCCTCAAAACCTCCACCATCATTCCCATCCCCAAAAAGTCAGCAGTGGAAAGCCTCAACGACTATAGGCCTGTAGCTCTTACGCCTGTGGTCATGAAGTGCTTCGAGAGGTTAGTGTCCCGGCACATCAAAAACTCCCTGCCACTCACACTGGACCCCCACCAGTTTGCCTACAGGGCAAACCGCTCCACTGACGACGCCATAAACACAGCACTTCACACCGTGCTGAAACACCTGGACCACCGGGGGAGCTACGTCAGAATGCTCTTTCTGGACTTCAGCTCAGCCTTCAACACCATTATCCCGGAGATCCTGGTGTAGAAACTTGCACACCTAGGACTCTCTCCCTCCATCTGCCACTGGATAATGGACTTCCTCTCCAACCGCCCACAGTCGGTAAAACTCGGTACCCACGTCTCTCCCACCCTAACACTGAACACTGGCTCCCCCCAAGGTTGTGCACTGAGCCCCCTGCTTTTCACCCTCTAAAGCTCCGACTGCTCACCGACCCACCCCACAAACACTATAATTAAGTTCGCTGACGATACCACCTTGATCGGCCTCATCTCTGAAGGGGACGAGGCGGCATACAGGGATGAGGTGGAGTCACTTTCAACGTGGTGTTCGGAAAACCACCTCATATTGAACACCACAAAAACAAAAGAACTGATTCTGGATTTCAGAAGGAATGGCAGGAATTCAGCACCACTCACCATAAAAGGAGACTGTGTAGAGAGAGTCCACTCTTTCAAATTTCTGGGTGTGCACATATCCGACGACCTCTCCTGGTCTGCAAACACCAGAGCGTTGGTAGGGAAGGTCCAGCAGCGACTGCACTTCCTGAGATTGCTCAGGAAAAATAACCTAAAACAGCAGCTGCAGGTGTCCTTCTACAAAGCCACAGTGGAGAGCATCCTAACATACTGCATCACGGTGTGGTATGCTGGGTGCACAGCAGCAGACAGGAAAAAGCTCCAGAGGATCATCAAAACAGCCCAGAGAATCGTCGGCTGCTCTCTGCCCAGTCTGGAGGACATTGCCTGCTCTCGCTACCTCAGCAGAGCAGAAAACATCATCATGGACTTTTCTCACCCCGGCCACCACCTCTTCGACCTGCTGCCTTCCGGCAAGCGCTACAGGTCACACGAAGCAAAAACAAACAGACTCAGAGACAGTTTCTTCCCCACAGCCATTACCACCCTAAACAGACACCGGACAAAAAAACTGAAAACTGTTGCAAAAAGCTACCTCACACGATTGTAAAATGGTACTCACGTACATGCTGTCTGCACTATGTTTGTTCACTGCTCAAAACAGACACCGCACAAAAAAAACTGAAAACTTGCGCCAACACTACCTCATACGAATATAATGGTACTAATGTCTATGTTCTTGCACATGTCGACTGCACTACGTTTACTGCTCACCTTGCACAATGTCTGACCACTTCCTTTTTTCTGCACTATGTTGTCTATGTTTGCACCAATGCATATGCTGACTATTTTTTGCACTATAATGACTTTGCACCAGATGCAATATTGCACAACCCTTACGATACCAACGGTATCACGACAACACTGTATGTAACATCCCACATGCCGACATTTCTTGTGTAAATACTATGTAAATTATAACTATAGCCTTATCCCCCTTGTTTTATAACCTTATCTTCTCTGTTCCTTTATCTTCTTGGCTCATACCTCACTGTGAATGTGTAAAACTGGAGTGTCATGCCCAATTTCGTTGTCACAATATGTTAACCCATTTTGTAACAATGACAATAAAGGTATATTCTATTCTATTCTATTCTAAAAATAGCTTACCAGTGCTGGGTCATTTTCCAGTAATATTATTTCTCAATGGTTGAACGAGTCCAGTTAACCCTCCTTCCAATAATTACGTGATAACAACATAGTAACAACATAGTAATAACAAGATAAGTTGTCATTTTAAAAATGCATATCAAACTGGGTGCACTTGACACTAATAAGTAACAAAAGGAAGCTCTCAGCTTGAAAAAGTTTGGAGACCCTTGATATAAAGCTATATAGCCAAAGTTTGATAATTGGTCATCAGTAAAAGAGCAATTTAGCCGGAAGCTAAATATAGCTAGTGTCTGTTTTTGTCTCAAACAATATAAACATAACTACCTACTTGCCTGCCCACTGTAAATACCTAGCTGGCTTACAAAATAAACTAAAAATTGGGACAAGATGGCTTACCATATGTAGCAATATACAGTAAATCAAGTCTGCTAGATAGTAGTAAAGCGCTATAGCTAGAAGTTACATTTAGCTGGGTACTAGCTAGCTAGTGGCTAAATTTTCATTTCAATCAACAAAAACAGATTTACTTACCAGCCTGCCCACTGTCAATATCCAATTAGCTAACAATATGAACTACATATTTGGCTCGCTAGTTGACTATGTAACGCTATAACAGGGGTGTCCTATGTGATGCCTGCAGGCAACAAGGTGTCCCCTAAGAACAGCAGAGGTTCCCGCAGACCTGCTCTGTAAATATCTCACCGGGGCTGGATCATTGCGATTTGCTAGTAAAATGATTGTTTTAGTCTATTTAACCCTACTTTCAATAATTTACCTGGTAATAACATAGTGACAACGTATTAATAACGTGATGACTTTCTATTCTAGAAATGCATATCAAACTGGTTGCCCTTTGCACTAATAAGTAAAAAAGCTCTCAGTTTAAAAAGGTTTGAGACAACTGCAATAGATAATCCACAATGTCCCTTGACCCGGGTCAAGCTCTAAATGTAGGAACATCAAATTTAGTTACATGTTGATTTCAATCGATGTTTAAATGATCAAAAAACAATTGTTGAAATACTAAATTAATCCAATACAGTTTTTTTTCTCCTGCACTTTGTATGGTTTGTCTGTTTTATATTAGTTGAATGTTTCACAGAGTTAAACACAAATACAGTACTGTCAATTGTAAAACATTAAGTGCATTCAAAAATATTAAACGTTTATGTTATAAACAGACAGATTAAGATGAGGTAATTGCATGTACATTTAGGCCTTTATCTCGCTTGAAAATTGTGAAATGATCACATGATGCACGCCTCCACCCTTTTGACTTCGTGTCCAGAATCGTTGGGTGCGAGAGGGCCGTGCGGACATCCTGCATCCCCGCCCAGACCGGGTCACATCCCTGCATGCAGGTTACATAGCTCACCCTTCAACAGCCTGCCCTCCACACCCTCAAGTGTGGCCAAAAGCTCATTCTATTGTTTTCCACAGTCAGATGTTGCTGCACTCAGACGGCTTGATCACTTTTTGAGCCAAATGGGCATCTGGAGTATTTTTTAATCACTTTACCCTTAATTTTCTTTACTTCCGGTAAAGTGAGGTCAGGGAACTATATGCCTTACCTGTCACCATGGAAATACAAAATAAAAAAAACACATGAAATGTTTGTTTTTATTCAGTTCTTTCTTATTCAACTTGCCAATTTTTTGAGTTTTTATTCAAAAATTTTCACATTATATTGCGAATATTATCAGTACAATTAGTACATAACATTTTACTGTGCTGAGGGTGGGTCAAGCATCTTGGTTAATGGAACAGGGTGATACAAGACAAGAAAATAAGTAATAGTATTAGCAAGCTAAAAACATGTCAAGCCATCCAGTATTTTTATTCTCGTTGCATGGATTTTTTTTTTCCATAATGGATGGTTACTTATCTATCAATGCTTTTATTCAAAAGGGGCAGTATGTACGGTATTACTGTGCTGAGCGTCTGCAGATGCAAATTAAGGGACACAATCATGGCAGTGGGTGATAATGGGACCAATGATTTTCAATTAACGTACACCTTGGCCCTAAACAAAAGAGTTAGTGATAGTATCACCAAGCTAACCAATGGTGCCAGGCAAGATCCCAACCGATCTTTCTTTGTCTTTTTATTATCCCTATTTTTGTTTTGTGTTCTATTCAGGTTTCTTCCATAGATTTTTAAAAATAAAAAATTCCGAGAGTGAGATTAAAGTATGTTCAAATTCAAAAACGGTGAAAAGATTTCACTTTAAATGGTTGTCTTGCCAATCTTTCAGATCTACTAAGAAGGTTTTTCATGTGTTTTCCTATTAAAACTATCTAAAAAAAATATATATATAAATATATGTGTTGCTCTTAAAAGGCGAGACATGTTGTTTAAATAATTTATCGACAACCCAAATTCACTACAAGGCTTACCTATTTATTGATTCTTTTATTCAAAAGGAGCAGCATATAGACTTCGCTTACATGTTAAGATGAGCCCAAATTTTTTTTTCCATGCTACTGTTTATATATTGTTTTCTTGCCGTGCCACTCAAATAATAAATAAGTTGTAAATTAATTTATCTGTAAATCCAGTTGTGCCTCACCAGACACAAACCTTACTGAACCCATCTGCTTACTTCCATTTTGATTATGACTATTTCATCACCCGTCCCAATTAAATGGCTCGTAACTTCAAGATCATCAAGCTTTAGCAGCAAAACCGATGAACGCGTCTTCACCTTGTTTACTTAGGGGGGTGCAATAGATTCCAGCTTACTGCAACAATGAACACATTTGAGTTTGTTTTAACACATTAAGAAGAGTAAATCTGTCATCTGAACATCATCCTTTTTTAACAGATGCTAAATTTTGTTTCGCGATGTCATTTTGCATGAGGAAAGGGAGGATATAAACAATCGTTGGTCACAAGACGCAGGAAGTCTTCCCTGGCAATCTTCAAAAGTTCAGTGCACAAGTATTCTTAGAAAAAGGAAGTTAATAATGCCTTAAGGACTGATGTAAATTTGGGAGGGCCGTGGGAAGGAATGGGCACAAACCAATGATAAACATCCTGCTTCATGTCTACACACGGTATGTTTAACCTGCCATGTTAAAAGTGTGTCACCATAATCGATTTTTCAGCTTTGTTCTTTTAGGATGATTGTTAGCGTTTTCCTTTGAGACGTCCCTCTATGTTTACATGCAAAATGCCATGACTTTGTCTGGGAGCAGCAGTCAAAAGGAAATGCCACCTTTTGTTGAACGTGTCAAAGACAAATATGTACTTCCTTTCAAGAGACAGCAAAAGAGAAGCGGCGTTTAACATTACAGTCAATTTGATTTACAGCAGGGGTGTCAAAGTCAAATGGACGGAGGGCCAAGCAAAGAATTTAACTGTAAACCAAGGGCCTGACTGATAGAGTGTATAACATGTGTATAATATTAGCGTAGTTACCTTTAATGAACTTACTGAAGACCAAACAAATATATTCCAATACGATTAGAAAAGTAAAGCAATATTTTCTTGTGCCTAGGTCAGTGATATTGTATTTTGGACAGTCACAGAAGAACAATTTCCTTTCTATAGAAAAACCCCAAAACATGAACAGGAAATGAAAGAATCCGCTATTATTCAGGCACCATAACTAATCAAACGTTTTAATTCCAACAAAAGAGTGCTAAATTCACTTAAAAGGAAAAAAAAATCATTTTCTATCATTCATTAAACTGGAGATTTGGATTGAAACACAATAAAATAAAGTGCAAACATCTTTTAACCCCACAAAAACTTTTTTCAAAGAGAATTAGTCTTAAAAAATGCATGTGCATGATACAATAATGCATCAAGATGAGCTCAGAGGCCAGAGAAAACCTTCTTGCAAGCCACATGTAGCCCGCGGGCCATGACTTAGCCGTATGTGATTTACGGCAATTATTGTTATATTTCGTTCCGTACAATCCTATTCATTTTTACAAAACGGTCAATCAAAAATATTTTCAGATGAAAGAATGATCGTAAAATATTGGCCTTATTTATAGATATATCATTTGCTCCATTTGACGGCAATAGACCTCAAAGATTTTTTAAAGGAGACTGGCAGTGAACGTGTTAAATCAGGATATACCCGTAGTTTAATGTCATGTACTGTACATAGCTTGCGATCAAATGTTTTAGAACAATGGTCTCCAACCTTTTGTTAACCATGGACTAGTTGAATGTGTGACAATATTTACACTGCCCAGGCCAAAGTTGGTATTAAATATGTTTGTACGTTTTCTAAATTAATAATGATGATAACAATAACAATGATCAAATTAATAACAACAATGGCAATAATAATAAGAATAAAAATGATAAGTGTAAATCCATAGTGTAGTCATGTGAAATATTTGGGTGTCTTCATAACACTACAACAGTCTTACATAACATCGGTAACTGAGCCAACTAGTCGCAATGGGAACGTTTAGTTCAGTGCACTGCTTGTCTTGTCAACAATGTAGGGATTCCATGTATCCTCGAACTGCATTGAATAATCTTTCAAATTTGGGTACAGCACAATCTTTGTAACATGACAGTGACCAAACTGATTGGCTATGAATTGAAAATATGGTTTGATTCATCCGTCGCTGCATTTTCCGCGATCGGGGATCCTCATCTCCCATATTACCGTTGCAATGCCTGGGTACAACGCCCTGTTCACATTCTGTGTAATCGTAGCGGTGTCAATAAAACAGTAATGAGCAAAGAATAATGGAACTTGTTTTTCTTTCTGTGTGGCCCTCTACACACAGAATGGCCCAGTACCGCTCCATAACCCTAAGGTTGGGGACCACTGATTTAGAATACTAAAACCTGCAGCTTAAAAGTTCATTCTTCAGGCACTTATTTTAACACACATAATTCAATATTGACATTATATGTCAATATAAATGCCATTCAAACACAATATTATATCTACAATGCGTGAATTTATTAAACCTTTTCCAGCATTTTGGAATAAGAACAACAAAACTTTTTGGCATTTTTAAAGCGTAAAAAAGGACAGGAGGGCCATAAATAATTGACATAGCTATTAAACACAACATGCAAAATCAAAAACGAAAAGCTAGCAGTAAATGTGACTACAACGCCACTCTGTGCCACATGAACACATCCCACCACAAATTAGGGTGAATTTCCTTTCAGGCGGCGTGACAAAAGTCCTTTAGTCCTCCCTAAAGAACCTGACAAATTTTGAAATGTGTTACGTAAGGTTGAATAGATTTCACCTGTCAAGGCTTTAGTGAAACATTCTGCAAAAAATAAATATCCAGATGTTTTGGTGATCAACCGTCCTTGTTGATAATTGTTACTCTTTAAAGCAAAAATATACACAAACGTGTTGCTGATGTGTGAAGACGTCACAGTAAATCTGGTTGGGTTATATTCTTCTCAAGAACGGAGTCAAAAATGGAACTTTTTTTGGAGCCTCCAGCCTGGAGCATCCAGAGTCTCTGTCACACGAAGGGGCTGTCGGATCTGAATATGTCTGAATAGCTTTTGCCATTAGCAGGCTCGACGTTGCTTTCGATACTGTAGCATCGGTGGACCTCGGTGAGCGACGAAGCCACGTAGGAAGGTGGTCGAAAGAAATCGGCGTTGGCGAAGGTGCCGGAGAACTGCATCCGTTGCTGGTTCCAGTGTCTCCGCAGAACGGTCTGAACCTTTTGTTGGGTAGGGTTGAGAATCAACAATGGCAAAACATGTCAGGAATTTCTTTTACGCTTCAATTTACATTATTGGCAATTGGTGGACACAAATCTGGGAATTTGTCGGGAAGAGACCTATGTTTTAGAATTTGAAGTGTGGCAATTTGTGAAGAACTTAAAAGGGCTGTGTATTATTTTACCACTAAATGTCACTGTATTGTGTAGTCAACCAAAAACGCAACAAGAATAATATAAACTACGGCCCCTCAGAGTGCCAAAACCATACTATTTTTCTTCTCATTCTTTGCCCATACTTTTGCAACATTTTCGATTTTTGGGTATCCATAGCGGCAAGTTGACACTTATGTCAGCTCCCTTTAGGTGAGGCTCATGTTATGTAAAATAAATAAAGATTTCTCGACCTACGAGTATTTGAAAAAATTGACGTTTTTATGACAATTCATGTATTTATTTTTCAAATTTAAAATCAATTAAGTTTGTCCCTTTAAGAAATATACATTTGTAATTTTCAACTCTAGGTGCCTAAACATTGATTGACCCTGTTTGTTTTGAGTTGCCAAAATGTTTGATCCAAGCAAGGTAAATTAAATATATTGCAAATATTTACTTACTAAATAAACATTTGTTTTCCATACTAAACCTTAGCATTCGTCATTTCAGCAGCCTCGACTGGGTGGCGCTTGGGCCACTGCCTCTCCGCCTTCTCTAAAAAAATGTTCTTCTTAAAAAATTGCTTTGATTTTTTTTTTTACAATTATCACTGCTTTTCATGGTCAAAATTGACTGACATGGTTAAAAATATGAATCATATTTTAAAAAATGTACAGTTAAACTGTCAACCCAATGTTGTCTGCATCAAATTAAACAAAAAATTAAAAAAACTTTGAGGAGTTCAAATTTCCTGGACAACAATTATAGCTTAGAGCCATGTTTTTTACTGATACAACATTGGAAGCATCCCATTTTTGAGGGATGGACTCCCCTTGTAGTTCATTATTTTGATATCAGTAGTGAACCTGGCTCTTTAAAGTGATATAAACTGTTATTAAATAAAAAGTTCAATTTGTATTCAACATGAGTGCAAATCAGACTTGTTTATTCATAAATTAACCTTATATTTTATATATGAATGTGTGTGTCTTACCTCTCCATTAAAGAAACAGAATATAGTAGACACGAGGAGACCCTGAAAGTGACCAAAAGTGTCTTCAGTAAAAATGATCCAGACATTATTCAACTTCAAATCAGCGCTCACTTGATAGTGCATAAGAATCTCCATAATGTAGAGGTAGATTTCAGAAACCCAATGCTCCTGTGGCTTGTAGGGAAGCAGCACAAACTGAATCCCAAGGAGAGGGATGAGGATTAGGGTGGCCCTCACCGCTCGCATGTAGAGGCTGGACTCGGCCTGGTGCGTTACTCGTAGTTTGGTGATTAGAACTCGTACGATGTTCAGCAGGAAGAAAAGGTTAACCTGCAAAAAACGAGGATGGATGGACGAATGGACAGTGGATACACAGATAGAAAGACAGATAGACAGACAGTTATAGACATATAGATATAAGGACATAAAGACATATAGATATAGGTCTATAGATAAACATACAGATACACGGATAAACTGATCGATACATACACTAATAGATAGACTGATAGACGGATCGATAGATGGATGTAGTGACTTACTACCAACGCTGCACATATTGGTCCATGAATGATGTACAGCAGTGATGTGTCTGAGCTCACCCAGCATCTACCAGACAAAAAAAAGTTTTTTCATTTTTGTCAATGCTCTGGCTTAGGAGCGAAGGTAAACATTACAAAACAAAGCAATCATGGCTCAGCTTTAGAAAACCACAGGCTTCTTGTTTACAATGTTAATTTTCGTTACCTTCTTACTTGAAAAACTAGCTAAAGTATAGTTTCAACTTAATATACTGTAGTTCATTTGTGAATTACAATGCCATCCTAAGAATGCCCAATCTTGGAAAGCTAAGCAGGGTCAGGCCTGGTTAGTACTTGAATGGAAGGCCTGGGAATACAAGATGTTGTAAATAAATCACTTGGCGCACGCTCTGCAGCGACAGCACTTAAGATGGATTTTCCTAAGGGGACCAACTATATGAAATTGAAATTAGAATTGAAAAATATAAAAGTGTTTAGCGCGTGTGCGGCACAGTTCTTAGGTTGTGGGAACCTCCTGCGTGGGTTCAAATCCAGCTCCCGGCCTTACTG
This sequence comes from Urocampus carinirostris, assembly GCF_059441175.1. Classification (NCBI taxonomy): domain Eukaryota; kingdom Metazoa; phylum Chordata; class Actinopteri; order Syngnathiformes; family Syngnathidae; genus Urocampus; species Urocampus carinirostris. The sequence goes on along the minus strand of NC_142351.1, from coordinate 56,935,170 downwards.
TGCGGAGTTTGCATGTTCTCCCCGTGCTTGCGTGGGTTTCCTCCGGGCACTCCGGTTTCCTCCCACGTTCCAAAGACATGCATTTCAGGTGGATTGGCCGGTCCAAATTGTCCCTAGGTGTGAATGAGCGAGTGAGTTGTCTGTCCCAGTGTGCCCTCGATTGGCTGGGAACCAGTTGAGGGTGTCCCCTGCCCACTGCCCGATGATTGCTGGGATGGGCTCCAGCACCCCTGCGACCCTACTGAGGATAAGCGGTGCAGCTGATGAGATGAGATGAAATTATTTGCCAAATGGACAAAATCCCCCAAAAAGTCACTGTATTGCGTAGGGCAACCCAAAAAAGAGTACTAAAAAGCACAAGGAAGAATACAAACTATGGAGACTCAAAGTAACCAAACTGCACCATTTTTATTCTCAATTTTTGCTCCGCCTTTAGCAATTACCCGTAGCAGCAAGACGGCTGAGGCTCATGTTAAGACTTAACATGAGCCTCAGCCGTCTTGCTGCTACGGGTAATTGCTACTTAACAGTTAGGTAAAATGAATCAATATATTGATGATTTCTAAAGTAAAATGTACGCCTGTATAATAGTCCATGGATTTTTCTTATGATTGAAATCAATATCGTTTTTGAATGAATTAAGTTGTTTTTAAAACTAGAGGCGCTAAATAATACACCCTTGCCCTTTAAAACACACTACACTAAGAAAACGGCCTTTTGTACATAGACAACATTTTGGGACTAATGGAACAACATACACTTTTGTGGAAATCATGTGATCTTATAGATTCAGAAAAACCTACCTGTCGTTGTAGTAGCATTGGCGTGCAATGGAATGTAACACAGCTGGGACCAATGGAAAACCTGTCCAGTGGAACGCAAACGTGTCACTCTGAATTGACAAAACTCGCTGAAAATGATGCTTTTCCACGCTCACCCCAGCCGAGAAGATAATACCACAAGAGGTGCTGCTTCTCTGCAAACACAGCCACCACTATCAGTGTGTGCAGGTAGATGCCCTCGCAAAGCATCCAGAAGTAGTTGCAGCTCAGCAGGTAGAGGTGAATAAACATTAGCAGCTTGCAGCTAGCCTAGCATCAAAAGCAAAACAACATGACGGGACACTTTACGGCCTGTTCCCGGCAAAAGAGAACAACTCGCTTACTGAGTCGGTGAAGGTGTGCCCTTGTTCCTTGGCCACTTTTGTGAGCCACACAACGGTGATGATCGAGTTCAAAACGAAGGAGATGAAAAGGTTCTTGTGCAGTGTGATCCTCTGGCAACTCAAACTCCTGCAGGAAAATGTCCATTTAAAAGGGGTGTCAAATGTACGGAGGGTCTCCCCCAAAAATTGGACACAAACAGACTGATCAAATGTTAAAAATTATCAAAATGCCCATGAAGTCTAGTCCAGTGTTTCTCAACTAGTGGGTTGGGACCCAAAAGTGGGTCGTGGACCAGTTTTAAGAGGGTCCCGGGCCTTCCCCTTTGTGAAATAATGCTAAGAGGAAGAAAAAAATAGAGGGTAAATTACATTCATGCTTGATCTCTTTTAGCAGTTTAGTCAATTGGCGCGTTTGAGAGGGAGTACATTTATAAAGAGTTTGTGGGTTTTTTTGTTGTTGTCGTTGTTGTTTACCTTTTTCTGCCCATAATATTTGGTCCCAAGAAAGTCATGAGGGGAAGGAGAAGTTACAGTGACAACGATTGAGTCGAAGAAAAAAACGATTGCTAAATAAGAAAAGGGTGTACACGTATCTGCTATTTAAGTGCCGCTGGAAGGTACAGGGGGGTTTTGGGGTTTTTAAGGGTTATTGATCTATCTTCGTTATTCATTATCCATTATCCGTTATCGGTCAGTTCATAATACGCTACAAAGCCTAGGAGCCGGGACACTTACTCTCAGCCAAAAGGCCAAGCTAAGGTCCTTGCCCTAAAGCCTTGCTGCGATCATTGCGAATGCACCCCCACAACAGTATACAAGTTCAGAGTCACGGTTAACAGTAAATGCTTTAAAATGTGTAGCTTTTACCAGTATATTAATCTTTTGTCAACTACATAAATAAGTAATGTTTAAGTACATGTTTAATTCATGTTTTGAATTTATTTTACTATGTGGCTATTTTAAAGGAGTTTTATGGGGGTCCTAATATGCGATTTGGGCATATATGCGATTACGGTACATACAATTGTTTTGGTTTTGCTGGTCACTTTGTTATTTGAAAAAATGTGAATGTATTTTACTATCTCTACTTTAAACTGCAAAATGATTTCCTTGGATGCTTTTGAGAAGTGGACATCTTTCCTCGATTTAGGTCGCAGCTTGTCATGAAAGTCGAATGGAGGGTCCTGAAGTCAGACCGGTTGAGAACCAATGATCTAGTAAACTCAATTGAAACTAGAAAATATATTCCATTATGATGAATAGAGGAATATTTTCTTCCGGTGTATGTCAAGAAATCTTTCATTTTCAACAGGCACAAAAGACAAATGTCTCGTATATACCGGTAAAATATTGAATTAAAGAAGCCAGTATTATTCAGAAACCATCACGAGCCTAAAGTTTCTATGTTAGCAAAAGTGGTCTAACTTTACTTCAAAGAAAAAAAATACAATTGCAGTTTCAACTGATATATGTTTTAAATATAATTATTGGTTTGAAATACAATTCAAAAGTGCGAACATCTATTACCCAAAATCAAGATTTTCTTCAATAAACAGTAACGACTATAGAGAGAGAGAAAACAAACAATCCCTCGTGTATTGTATACAATAATGAATCAAGATCATCTCAGGGGGCGTAGAAAACCTTCTCATTGGCGACATCCAGCAGGCAGGCCTTGACCTTGTCAAATGTAATTTAGCCCTTATCTATTTAAGTGATACAGACAAAGGTGTTATGTTCTTGTTTTTTGTTTGGTCCAGCCATTTAAAAACATAACAAAAGGTTTAGCACATTCTTTGCGTTTCGTACATTGGCTAACATTAGCCTAGCATACAGACAATTAATCATAAAATTATCAATGTTTTGATTTTTGCCCTTGTGTTATTCAGAGGTCACCGGACCCTCCGAAATTGAGAGTTACTTGCTGGAGTATAAGTCTCAATTTTTTCCACACATATTACTACTTTAAAAGAGGGTAGGGGATTAGATAAAAAAAGGATATTACTTTTCGTAATAAAGCTTCTATTTCTCAAACTTGAGACTCTAATGTACTTCTTGCCACTTCTTTTTCTACATTAGTTATAGCCTGTTTGTGCTGTTCTCTGAAGGAAGTAGTGCACACCATTGTAGGAAATCTTCAGTTCCTTGGCAACCTTATTTCTTAGAACAAGAATAGACAGTCGAGTTTCACACAAAAGTTCTCCTTTTCTGGATGTTATAAAAGTTTAATCACACCCACAAATGTAATGCTCATAATACTTGACTAGCACAGAGCAAGGTCAGTTTTATAGCTTCTCTAGCCAGCTAAATTATTTTCAGCTCTTCTAACGTTGATGCACAAGGATTATTAAATCATTGGTTAGCCTTCTAATGCAATTTGCAGACACAATGTAGTTTTACTACACTTGAATGCTGGTTGATGGAAATGGGCCGCTATACAGCTATGTAAATATTCAATTCAAAGACATTTGCAGTAAAAAAGTAATTTACCACGTTAAAAATGTATTGGGGTATTTCTGACTTTCTTTGAAAAATAGGGACATTTCTAGGCTTCCCCAAACTTTTGAACAGTCGTGTATGGCTTTTTTTTGTATTATGTATCCCTTTCTTTGGATTTGATGGCTTATTTTTTATATTTAGCATATGTAACGGGTGTAATAATAACTTTTGTTTTATTGAAATTCCTGAAATATGTGTATAGTTTTTGGTAAATGTCCTGCAATGCTGAGTCCAACAGTGCCATCTGCTGGTATGGGGTGGGGTTTGGTTTTGGCTTCTAACATGTGACCAGGAGGTGGGGTTTGTTGTTAGTCTTATCAGAGAGAACTACAAAGGTAAGACCTATCTTTTTGTGCTCCACAAAAGAAGTAAATTTTAAACATTATAACCCCAGCTGACAAATCTCTCACCATGCATAGTAATGTGATTGATATTGTCAAGCTGTTAACGTTTATTTTCGTTTTGTTTCTGTTTTACTAAATATTAATTCCCTTTGTAGAGATCAAAGAGATCAGACCCAGCAGAAAAAGTTAATGTTGTGACTCATCCATTTGCAGGTAAATTGTACCCATTTTTATACTCATTATTGTTTTTATTCCTATTTTCTCATATACATTAAAAAAGGATGATGTTGGTTAAAATTCAGACTAAAGAAAAACATGTTGAATTCATTGTAAACGTTAAAAATCCACTATACGATCTCTTGTTAAAAGTATCTTGTTAAAATGTATTGTGATATTCTAAAATGTATTTTCTGTAAAGTGAAAAGAAAGCTCTTTGATATGCTTTGTTGTTAGTCTTATCAGAGAGAACTACAAAGAGATCAAAGAGATCAGACCCAGCAGAAAAAGCTAATGTTGTGACTCATCCATTTGCAGAAACTGTAATAATAAAAACCTCATCATCCAGTCCAGCGTGAATGTGGATCTTTGGTGGGACACGTACACCGCGGTTACACATATGAGTTACCATATTTATGTAAATGAGCTATACAATTTGGATATTTCCGATAATTACTTACCTTTTAAGGTGAACTTAAGCCAAATCAATGTTATTGAATGATGGGATAAACAGATGCATACTATAATGTCACAAGTTCTGCATAAACTTACTTAAAATGGAAAAATATTCCAAGTGAGATGATCAAAGAGACCAGTGACAACCCGTGGCCAATCATGACTAGGTAGAAATGCGTCATCGCCACCTGAAAGAACAACCATTTACTACACTAAAGAATATTCTGTAGCACTAATACATTTAACGAGTCCAAATTTGTTCTCACGGTGCTATGATGCGTCGTGTTGGCTCTGCAGTTGGTAAAGTCAGTCCACGTCCGGTTGCTGTAAGGGTGGCGCCACCAATCGCCCGTTTCCGTACAAACTTTGGACGCGAGCGCTGATGAAAAAATGACCACTTTTAAACATGCACATCATTGATGTTTTATTAAACTAATTCCACACACAAATAATCCATTTTTTTTGGAATAGCTAATTCATTTTGAAAATGAACATTTTTTTTTACCAGGGAAACACTTCTTGGAACTTAAGGCCTAGCCCCCAAAATTGTTTGCTTCTATGGAACTGTGTCTTCTATAAAATTCATTTTGAAAATTAAATCACTCCAAAAAATAATACATAAAGAGTGCTATAAAACATAGCATGCATTTATAATAATGAAATGACAACCTTTTGAAAAGGTAAAATAAATAAAATAACATTAACACAGTTTAATTTCAATTTATGTGGAGCTATTTTTACCTTTGGGATCCATCGCCAATCACACACCCGCTGGTTAGCTTTAAAAGAGCCACCGGCTTAGTATGTGATGCTGCCCCTTTAAATGTGGCGGAGCTTGGGTCGCAAAGTGGTTCTCATCGGAGAGAAAAATAGTAAGCGAAGAATTCAGAGAAATATGTGTATTTTCATGGAGGTGTTGTTACTTGGTTATGGGTTTAATGTAGGGTAATTTAGCGGGGTAGGAGTACAGTTTCTTCTTCATAAATCTATTCAAGTACAGGATTTCACAAAAATGAGTAGACCCCTCACATTTCTGCATAGTTCTTGTCATATTGTATAATAGAACATCACTGAAAAAACATTGTTTTGACAAAATGGAAAGAAGTATGGAAACAAAGGCCATGACTTACTGGAAAGATATCTTCTGATCTGATGAGACAAAAATTAATTCATTTGGCTCAGATTGTGTGAAGCATGTGTGGTGGAAACCAGCCAAGGATAACAAACATGTTTGTGTCGTGCCTCAACTCAAGCATGGTGTTGTGAATGTCATGGTTTGGGGCTGTATGAGTGCAACTCGAATTGGGTAGTTGCTTTTCATTAAGAGAAGCATGAACTTAAGCATGTACTGTGGAATACTGTAGCAGAGAATGATTGTTATGCCAAAGTGCAGGATAAAAACTTACAGTGTACAATAAGACAATAAAACAAAAAATTCCTTTCCTTTATACCAACCCAACAATGCAAAACACCAAATATACAGATGCGCATAATGGTTAAGATACGTTTAAAACAAAATAGATAGGAATGGGAATAAAAAATGATCAAAGGCACAAACTAACAAAGTGAAGAAAGAGACCTGAGAGAGGCTTAACTACACCAGCATGCGGGCAAGGAAAACTCAAAAACCTCAGTGTGAGGAGAAAAGAGAAACCTTGAGAAAGGACCTCACATGTGGTAATCCCCCTTCCAGGATTGACCAGGGTGAATTACAATTAGCAATTTAGTAAATTTAGTAAATTAGGTTCACATTGAAGTCTAAACCAGTGTTTATTGACTGGTGGGTCGGGACCTAATAGTGGATCACCGACCTGTTCATTGGATCACGGTCCTTTGTCTTGGCAAAATTATGCTAAGAAAAAAATTAAAAGTAGGGTCAATTACACCTCTTAACAGTAGATAGCAATCATGCCCTGCTCGATTTATTCTTCCTGTTGAGTCAATTGCCCCCATCCCGATTGTATTTAAAAGGGACCACATCTCATTTTAGTGTGATTTTGTTAGTTTGATTTCCTTTTTGTTGCACATAACAACGTCCCGGGTAGTGCTGTTTGAAGGTACTGTCAATGATTTAAAGATGTTATATTTTATATTTTAGCTGTTTTACCAGTATATTAATATTTATTATTAACACAATGACAATAATTGCTGAAGTACATGTTTTATTATTTTTGGGGTTGAATTTATATGAGTATGTAGCTATTCTTAAGCAGTTTTAGGGAGTCGCTTACATGCTATGCAGGCTTTTATGCGGGTATATACGATATTTGAAGTCGTGGTTTTGCTGGTCATTTTCCCTCCATCCATTATCTGCACCGCTTATGCTCAGTAGAGTCACGGGGGTGCTGGAGCCTGTCCCAGATATGTTCTGGCAGTTCGCATGGGACACCCTGAACCTGTTGCCAGCCAGTTGCAGGGCACACAGACACAGACAGAAAACTCGCTCATTCACACCTAGAATGGGCCAAATAACCTATCAAGCATGTTTTGGGAATGTGGGAGGAAACTCTAGGGCCCGGGAGAAACCCACAGTGGCACGGGGAGAACATGCAAACTCCCAATGAGAAGGCTAGCAGCTGGCCATTTTCTTTCTTGAGTAAAGGTGAATATATTTTGCTATTATTTCAGACTTTTCTGTTCACACTGGTCTAAAAATAGTGTTCGAGTAATGTATGTATGAGAATTTGTTACCAGAAGTGTCAAAGTCTTTGTAATAATCCGGACAGCTCTGTTCTGCTGTGAGTCCTGCTTCGGTTTCGTCCCAGCACAACCAACCATCCCATGTCATATTGCACGCCATTCCTGCAAAAAGAGAATATAACATTGATAGAACCTTTATCCTTGCCTATTTGGGTGTGCCCAGGATATTTTGCAAAATCAACATCGTTGTTCCTTACCATTTGTTTGGGTTCTACGGTAATGCTCTCCTCTCACCATCCGCTGGAAGCACTTGTACTGGGCCATGGCGATGGTTGATGGATGCTGGCCGTTCTGGTTCATCTGCTCCTGATGGGTGTCCTCCAAACTTTCAGCCAAAAGTAGCTGACACGATGGGAACATGGATTTCCTGATTAGGACTGTTTTTCCAGCATAGCAGTGTACAGACTTTTACTACCTTATTGACAGAGCACAGAACCACAAGGCAGAGGAAGCTGTCCATTTTTGATGGCAGGATTTTCTGGGGAAGGTGGATTGTTTTTAAGTGAAAAAAACATTTTGGATTTGGGTTAAAATAATGACAGCCTTTTTGGAAAGGGTTAGGCCGGGTTTAGTGTTGGAGTTAGGATGTTGGGTGGGTATGGTTTAGGATGTTCGGGATAGGATTCAGGCTTGGGGTTAGAATGGGGTCTCCAACCTATTTCAAGACAAGAGCTACTTCTTGTAACTAATTAGCACAAAAGGCACCCAGTCTGTATGCTTTTTATAAAAACAACGTTTTATGTTGCTACTATGTTGTTACAATGTTATTACAATGTTAGTACCATTTGCTGGAAGTAGGGTTACATAAACTCAGTCAACCACAGAAAAAAAATCATTGTACTAGAACAGGGGTCGGGAACCTTTTTGACTCAAAGAGCCATAAAAGCAAAATATATTAATTTTATTTTGGGAAAGAGCCACACCATATATTATGAGACAAATTTACTAAATTGCTAAACCCGCGCCCCAGACAAAAGCTTAGTCTTCAGCACATTTATTTTTGATGATTTGATAAAAATTATGAAAACAGAATAATGCCAGAGCCCGTGTCCCAAAATCAACAAACATACCACTTTAAACTTGTCTCTTTCTTGCAATTACTCAAGATCGGTTAAACTCATTTTGACCCTTTTTTTTCATACATATTGGTTTCAAAACGAGATGCAAGCAGTTATTTTGTAAAAACGTCACAACATTCTGCTAACAGGGAGCCTGATGTGCTTACCTTTGGCGCAGACGGCGTAGGGCAAGAGATGGGAGGGAGTGCTTGCACTTTTTGCATAGCTCCACCCATCCCTCCCACTCACCCAATCAAATAAGTAAGTTCTCTTTCCGGTGTTTTGGCGTATTTACAGTTTGTTCTGTGGATTCATCATAAGGTATCTGAACACTGAACACAGATTATATAGTGAGCTTTTATATAAATGATTCTTTACTATTGTACAGCCAAAACGAGTTTTTGTTTTTTTTTGGGGGGGGCTTGGCACCTTAACTGTAAATTGTAGTGAAGAACGTGCCCTATATATTCTGCGAAGTACTGCTTTGAAATAAGCTTTGGTTTGGCTTTGTGTGTATCTGAACAGGATTGATGGCTCAAGTTTTGAACAAGATGGAGAAAATTAGCATGCAATCAAATTTGTCTCTGAGCCAAAGGTACTCATAGAAAGAGCCATATATGGCTGGCGAGCCATAGGTTCCCGACCCCTGTACTAGAAGATCGCAAAGACCGAGCTATGGTGAGGTATTTTCAGTACAGGTCCTCAGACACCTCCGCTGTCCTTAGGGGGGCACCCTGGAGCCTTTGGGAACCATGCAAGAGATCACTGGGTTAGTGGGTTAGGGGTTAGCCCTAGGTGACAGGGCTTAAAGGGCTGATAACAGACATTCAAAATCTGGCAATCAAAAAAGTCCATATTTGTTACAGTGGTATCATTGTGCAAATAAACATGAGTTTCAGAAAAGTTTAACTTTTTATGACTTCCTTATCCGAAAAATGGTTTAGTATTAAATTAATGAGATTAATAATATTGTCATTGTTTCCATTCAGAAACCTTTTGACACCGATTTTTTAGTGCTGTTGTAAAGGAACATTTTCTTTTGTTTGGTTATAAATTTATTAATTTATTGTATTTATTTCTGATGCACCAACTATTTAGACCAGGCTATAAGCAATACTTTGTCAATAATTTCCCATTTATCCTGTCATTCTGATTTCCCTCTTTTAAATCTTTATTGCGTGTTAATCATGGAGTGCCATGACTGAAATGTTTGAAAACAATGTTCACCATGTTGTTTTGAATGACAATAAATACCCTTTCAATTCTAAATTATGTTACACAATTTTTTTGTCGCTAATTTTAGGATTGCCTTTTATTTCAATGGAAAAACATAGAATAAATAATAGAAATAATAATATTCTTTATGACTGTTTAAAAGGTGCATATTTTTATTTATTGAAAACGCTCTTCAGCCCGATGATCAAGAGTGGGTGGGAGGATCACTTGTGTAAACAAAATATCAGCACAAAAACACAGGCCTTTCTTCTGCTGTGTGAAAGGGCAGGATTCCTTATGATTCAGCTTCTCTTTTCCTTTGACCTCTGCAGTTTCCTTCCTGCTTTGCCTCCTTATCGAGCGAGTTTCACCGAATGAGTTTCAATGTAGCTCCTAGTGTTAATTCACAGTCTGACCCAAACTACTTTGTTAACTCTTTTCAGTTACATGAGGTGTGGCTCCAAACAGAATCTACAGTCAATCGGTGCATTAACTTCAAGCTCAATAGAGACCAAGTAAAAGCAAATGCATAGCTATTATTTTGAGTGCAATACAGATACCAATTATTTGTTTTAATCCTCTTGTATATCCATCCACTTTTCCTACACCAGGTATTTTCCGCATTTTAAGCACACACCACAGGAGCACATCATATTCGTTTCCAAATGAAGCGCAAACAAGGTCTTACCTTTTCAGGTCACAGCAGTATTTTGAAGACTAATCCCTGAACTTGATTGTTTTTTTGTGGTTAGAATAAAAAAGATGGAAGCTGTGCTAATGGGGAGTCTGTGTGTCTGTTCTGGTACCCTCCACAGTCTGAAGCAACACTGAGCTGTCATAAGAAGGACACTGAGCAGATGACCTCATTTGTTTGCCTTCCATGTAGGCGTAAAGGGACATCCCCGCAGGCGAGACAACAGACAGGTACACACCTCCATCCACACACACACACACACATTGAATAAATACATTACATACATACATTAACTATATACTAAATATATGCACAGTTGAAATGTATGTGCAGAAGATTTTATGTTAAATGTTAAACATGTTGCTCTATTCAGTTTTGTCTTTAACATGTAAAATACATGGACAGCAAGTGTTTCTTAACTTGTAAGTCGGGACCCAAAACTTGATATTATTGCTCACAAACATTTGCAAAATAATGCTAAGAAGAATAAAAACGGAGGGTCGGTTACACCCTTCAACAGTAGATGGTGATAACGCTCTACACAATTTCTTCAACCTGTTCAGGCAATCAGCATGTTTGAGAGAGTCCATATCTGAATTTATTGTGATTTTGTTGGATTAATTTTTTTTCTCCTTGGTTCTCGGTAAGCAGAAAGCAAAGTGGAAAACAGTGACAACAATCGAATTGCAACGATTGCAAAATATGAAAATGGCGTATGAGTGTCAGTACCATAAGAAACTATTGCTTTTTCATGCCATCTTATTAAATGTATTTTAGCTTTTTCAGTAGGTTCAATTAGCATCACTAGACTGTATGCCTCTTTTTTTCAACATTCGATTAGCATTATTTCTTATTTGGCCGTTCCATCCGTTTGACTTTTACACCCCTGCTCTGAAGGGTTTGAAGGTGTGTATGATTTGACCACTAGATGCCTCTGTACTGTGTTGTACGACTAAAATGAGTGCTAAAAAGCACAAAGAAGAATACATACTACGGAGAGTTAAAGGGACTAAACTGCACCGTTTTCTTCTCTTTTTTCCCCCCAGCGCAGCCTTGCACGTGTTTTTTGTAGCAGCAACATGGCAGACAATTATGTCAACTCCTTCTAACTGAGGCTCATATTGTGTGAAAAATAATCACATTTCTTAACCCACCAGTTTTTGAAAAATGCTTTTTATTAGATAGTTCATGTATTTTTGCTTTTTAGTTAAAGAAATATTTTTTTAATGAATTTTGGCCACTGGGAGGTGCTAAATAATTCACAATGGCCCTTTAAACTATAATTAACTCTTCAGGATAAATTTGACTTGTTCTTCTTTCTTGTAATAAGGAAAATATTATTTGAAGTTATAAGAGTTGTAAAAATATACATGTAATCAACACATTATATATATATATATTTTTCTAGTAGAATAATACTTAAAACGAGCATTCTGATTTATAAGAAAAAAAGTTAGGAATAAGGAAAACAAAGAAACTTTTCATCATTTTTCTAGGTGTCAAATTAATGACTTCTATTACTTTAGGTTGCAAATAACCATTAACCAAGTCCTATCCACGTTATACACCAATGTTGGAAAAAATATTGTACAAAGCAAATATACTTGAATAATAAGTGGGCGGCTTTAATCACTTATCATCAAATCTGTTTTGGGTGTATATTTTGGAATTGTATTCTGATCATTATTGTGTCATTACCATGTTTTGATACAAACGCAAATATGATGTCTTAGTGTGTTAATGAAAACAAGAAACGTATACTTGAAAGTGATGAACACTGCTCCCTTGTGTCCAAATGTTCAAACTTCTGACACTAGTTTTCCTTACATTGCATTTGATACCCTGAAAAACTGAAAAAGGATTAACATCGTCGGTTTTTTATTCCAAATGAACGTTCACTCAGAGATTTTAAATAATGCTGTTTAATAATTTAAAGCACGAAAAAATAATACAGTACACAAATCACTGCAAATAAACACAACGTGGGTTACAAAAAGATACAAATAGCCTACACTCAGCAATTTAAAGACACATTCTCCAATCCAGGGAATGTTTTGTTGTTTTTTTTTAGCCTTTAAATGTTCTTATTGGTGCTACTTTTAAAATAAATTTATTTTACCCATGTTAAATAATGAATGTAAAGTTTTAAGTGATGGCTTCATTAAGCAACAACGCTTGTAGCTTTAGAAGAAAACTGCAACCAACACCACAGTCACATAACAGAAGCTATTTGAATATTTACACACAAGTACTAGACAAACAAAGCAAAGCCTGAATCCATAATGGAAGACTACATCTGGCAAATCTGTTCAGCTTTGAACATCAATTTTGCTGCAAATATTTCTGGATTTGGCCTTACTGCCTGAACATGAAATCCCTGACAGGACAGGATAGCGGACGGCGTTGTTGCTCGGCTACCGTTATTTACAATACACACTTATTCAAGTGACTCTCCAAGGCACAAAATATAATTCAAAAGATGGATGGAGAACATAGAATAACAATGAAAAGATTGCTGCACGAATAAATGATGTTTGCACTCAGTAAACTGCTAAATTTCCACGACAGTGATACATAATTTTCCTAAAAAGAAGGAATCTATTTGCCATGCAATTTAAAAAAGGCAGCTGAGTTCAACAAATGGTATCGCCTAAGCAGAGAACCACTATACTAAGAATCTCAGCATTGGTTGAGTGTGGCAGGAAAGATTGGGGTATTGAACTGTATATGTACATAAGTGCACTGCGTTATTGTTGTCCTGTATTCTGTCCCACGGACTGGCCAGCATAATCTCCGTCGAACTCGACTTCATTGATGGAGGAAAAAAGAAGGCAAAAAGCACCTTCATTGCCTCGATTGTGGGACATTGCTGGTGATCTTCAGAATGTGGTTGTATGTATTTGATGCTTTTGAAAGAAGTTGTGGACAATCAAAGTTATACAATCAAGAAGTTCGACAACAACATTGCCGGGGGACACTGCACAGCGTCCCTCTGAAAAATTGAGAAGAGAATATAGTAAAATAAGACTCCCTCCAACTTGTTGCTATTTTTACTTATTATTGTTTTTATTATTACTTTATTGTTTATCTGGAAAGATGAATAAGTTACAAATATAACAACATAGGAAACTTCCCAACTTCCCAATAACAATTTCTCGTTTTCAAATTATTTTATTAGTGTTAAGTAGTACGAATAAATCTTGTTTTTAAATGCCGTAGATCGAGAGAATTAAGACAGTTGCAAAACAGTAAAATATTGAAATAATGCGTACATTTTAAGTAATATACTACTATTACTATAATTATATAATACTAAAATTCCAAGAACACTATATTTGATTCTTGTTTTCTACTTCTTATTTTATCTATATTATTTTTAGTTCATTTAGTTATTTTTTAGTTAATTTTGTAAGTTTTTTTTTCCCAAAATTCTCTTTGCTTGATGCTCCACACAGGCCAGTATTAAAGTAAAGAGTATACCACTAAATGTTACTGTATTGTCTCATGCATCCAAAAAAATGAGTGCTAAAAAGCACAAGGAACTACGAATAATCAAAGTTACCATACTGCACCATTTTTCTTCTCATTTTTTGAAAAACCTTTTTCATAAGATGGCCGACAATTATGTAAGCTTTTTCTAAATGAGCCTCATCTTATCTAAATTAAATACACATTTCTTGACCTACTGGTATTTTTTCAAATGCACGTTCATATTCACGTATTTTTGCTTATTAGTCAAATCAATATTGTTCTTTTTCTAATGAAATACGAATTTTCACCACTAGGAGGTGCGAAACAATACATAATGTCCTTTTAAAACCAGAAAATAGGCTGACATCAGAACTAGATTTTTTTATTCAGAAAGATTATTGTAATTTCCTGTATTTTTTTCCCCGAATATTCAACCTTTTTTTTGGTGGTAAGGAAAACCTAGCCAGAGGGGGCCTCAGAGTTCCTGGAAAGTGGAATTCTCATGCTCGGACTTCTTGCCTTTTCTATTTTCGCTTGGTCAGGGCTCTTCCCTCCCTGACATGCTTGGTGCTTCTTTTCTCCGATTTCACCTTCTCTTTCCCTTTCCGCAGGCGACGGGGCGGGGGAGTCCCGCTCACTTCGCTTTCTTCCTGAGTACTGGACGTGTCAATTCCGTCCTGCTCCTCGGGAATGTTGGGAATGGCGCCGCTGCTCCCGTCCAGTATGTTCCTGAGGGAGTGGTCCTCTGGGGTGCCGGTGGCAGTGGTACCACTCTCGCTACTGCTCAGATCCTGCTCTTCGCCATACTTTCTATTGTGCTGTGGGAGCGAAGGAGCCCTGACGGACATCCTCTCCCGCCGCAGCTCACGGATGTTCTGCTGAGGCTCATTCATGTCCACCCCAGAATCCAGGCTAGTGTCATTACTGCTTGGCGGGCGGTGGCGACTTTGGAGCTCGATGATGGAGTGGCGCACCTGAGCGGCTGGTTTCCCATCCAGGGAGACGAACCAGGCCCGGGGGTGGGCGGAAGATCTTCCTTTGGTTAGCTCCAGCAGGGTCCGCTCCGAAATGCCCTGCAGCTCACCCGAGATGCCATGGCCGCCACCAAAGCCCTCCATCCCAGCCGCCTCGTTGAGAGTTCCGGGAACTGAGACGGAGGACTCCAAGAGGTTGCTGTAGCGGCCCCAGACAGAGGGGGGACCTGTGGCAGGAGGCGGAGTTTCGAGAGGCTGGGGCTCATCTTGGTTGTTCTGCTTTTGGCCACTTTGGACTTTGCAGATTGTCTGAGTATAGCTGTCTTTACTCGCTGCTTCGAACTCGTTCCCGTTGCGGGGGAAGGTGGCCGACTTGCAACCGTCTTTTTGCGGATCATGGGTGCCGAAAATATCCGGTGCCGGGATGATGGCTACAGGATGGTTGTAGATGTGAACCAATTTGTCAGGAAAGAAGCTGTCAACGTTTATGTTGCTGCAGTTCTGATCCATAAATCTAGATACATCTTCGTTGTTGATGTAGTGGGAATGTACTTGTGGGACTTTGATACCATCAGTGGAAAAATTCTCATAAGGAGGCACTTTGACTTGAGCAGATGGGTCCTCTACGTAGATGTTGTAGTTGGCCTTGTGCCTTGGGGTGGACAACGGGTCGCTCTGGATGTTGCAGGATGCCAGGATGTTCTCACCTGAGCGGAAGAGCAAACCTTCTTCCAGGTGCATGGAAGTGGTTTGGTCCTTTTTCACCACTGTGAGTTTAGAAAAACGGGCTCGTCTGCCCCTTGGCTCTCGGTGGGAGCTTGTGGAGAAAGATTTTAATTGTTTTCAGAAAAAAAAATATTTGTTTTATCGTATAAAATGCACGCAATTTCCTACCTGCAATGACACAACAGCAAAGACAGGATTCCGATCACCACCACAAGAGTTCCTGCCAGTATTCCCACCAACAAGAGGGTGTGGTAAGAAAGGAAATCCAAGGAGCTTCCACTATCTGAGAGAAAAAAAATAAATGATTAGTCTTCCAAACCCATACTGCAAACCAGGGGTGTCATTTAGGCTTGGGTGCCACATAGCAGAAAAAAAACATCATCACGGAAGCAGGACTAGTAGGGAGTGTAGGGGTCTTTTAGAGGCTCAGGTATGTAAGATTTCATTAAAAACAATGATTCAGGGAGGGTTTTCCCTCAAAATGTTTTTTTTTTCACTAAGATTTAATCTATTTAGTCGTTATCAACTGTGCACTGTGTAAAATAAAAAGCAAGGCAATAATTCAGTTAATTTTCCCTACAGTCTTTGTTTTATCTTGTGGAACTCATGCAGACTGGAAAGTGACAAAAATAGCATGCAAACACAAATGATAATGATGATTAAATGATAGATTTAAAAGTCTCTCCACTTTTATTTTTGTTTTTAATGAACATGTCTACCTGAATATGATACTTTCACTGTGAGAGTTCATGTCTTAAGTATAGAAAAGTACTAAAGCTTCTTTAAATTTCTGCAAAGACACCAAGGCGTTACTTATTTTAATATGTACTTTTTAATCCAGATGCTAACTGATAATTTCCAATCACTGGGGATAAAAAGCGTAGTTTAGTAGCAAAGGTTGTGATTAAGAGAAACATCCCATTATATTGGCCCAAACAGTGTGTCTGTCTGTGACTTGTATTTCAAGAGAAATAACATTGGGATGGGGATTTCCTTTTTGGTTGATAAATGGTTGTCAGCAAATACTACTAAAGTGGAGCCTGGCTTTGGTGACATCCAGTGGACATATTTAAAACTCCAGGTCATTGTGATTCTCTCGGCAATGTCCCGCGGGCCACATAAAACTATGAGGTGGGCCACAATTGGCCTGCGGGCCCTGAGTTCTAAAAATTTGCTGTAAATTATCACCCTATTGGTAGATCTTTTGAAGTATAATTTTCCTTATTTTTGTTAAACTGTTTTTAACTTGTTTTTCTGATTAAAGGGACACAGTGTAATAATTTACCAATAAATATCGTTGTATTGCAGGCGTATCAAAGTTAAATGAACGGCGGGCCAAATGGAACATTATGCTACAAGCCGAGGGACGGACGATTGAATGTTTATTGAATTTTTTTTTAAATGCTTCATTTAGCCTGGTGAACCAAATTTGACCTTCTGAAAACCAACCAAATATATTCCAATATCCATCCAACGATCCATCCATTATCTGCATGGCTTATCCTCAGTAGGGTCGCGGGGGTGCTGGAGCCCATCCCAACTATCTTCAGGCAATGGGCAGGGGACACCCTGAACTGGTTCCCAGCCAGTTGCATGGCACACAGGGACAAACAATTCGCTTTTTATATTTACACCAACGGAAAATTTGGACCGGCCAATTAACCTGACATCCATGTCTTTGGAATATGGGAGGAAACCGGAGTGCTTGGAGGAAACCCACGCAAGCACGGGGAGAACATGCAAACCCCACACAGGGAAGGTTCGATCTCATGACCTCAGGGACCACATGCGCTAACCACTGTGCTGCCGTGCTGCCCGTATTCCAATATGGTCAGATAAAAAAAGCAATAGTTCTTTTTATAAAATCATTCACTTGAAATGTATTTGCAAAGTACTTTAACAACAAACTTCGATGCAAACTAGATTCTAAGAAAAATGTTATATATGTTTTAAAAACTATAGTCTATTACATGTAAGAAGTAAATAGCCAATCATGTTGATGGGCAGGTGTACTTGGAACTGATGTTCTTTCTCCCTGTCTTTCTCATGCATTGCCGTTACATAGTGGGCAATTTATTATTTCTGCGTGTAAAGATCTGCAGGGTGCCAGCATGCTGTAGTCTGCAGGCCGGTTCTAATAATGACTTAAGATCATCTCGGGGTCCATAGAAAACGTTCCTGATGCAGCACTCAGATACTTTGCATGCATATTTACCATATGAAGGTAGAGGGGCAGCAATCCAATATCCCAGGTGAGAAGCAGTGTACATCCAAACCAGCTCCCCATCGACTGCCTGGACTATTCCCAGTCCTTGATTCTCCCAGGCACCTTTATACACAATCAATAATTCCAAATATTTTTTATATTTCATAACTTTACCACTCCTTAATGTATGACTCCTACCGGTCTGAAGGTTGAAGGCCCAAGCTGGCAAGGTGTCGGAGGCACGGAAGCGGGTTTTGCTTCCGAGAGGTACGCTGATTTGGATTGGGCCTCGAACTTGGAGCTCGTCTCCTCCCGAATACAGAAGGATACTGACTGCTACCACTGGTTTCAAACTAACGCTTCTGAAAACTACAAACAGGCGGTAATATAATTGATCTCATTAAGAAAATATGTTTATCTGTAACTCAAAAGTGAGACTGCTGGTAAGAAATTATTGCAGTGTATCAGTGTTCATTTTACCTCTGAAAAGTGATGAGTCCCGGGACTCGCATGCTCAAAAATCTATGGGTCCCAACAGAGATCTATGGGTCCCCAAAATTTAGGATTATCGAGGTTGAAATTGTAAATCGGTGACAAATATATAATAAAAATCTATATATTCATTCACTTTTAATCATCAAAATATTAATTCATTTTCTGCATCAAATTATTGTTGGTAATATACCGATTAAGGGATAACCACAAACCTGTCTTTTTTTCATTTTCTCCTTTAATACTTCCTTTTTTTTCTTAACTTCTTTATACAACATAATAATTCGTAATATAATGCATCAAGGCAAGTGAGCCATTTGAGAGCCGGCTCTCTTGAATGAGTTGAGCCAAAAAAGCCGGTTCTCTAAAAAGAGACGGACTTTTCACCACGCAACTCGAGATCGGCGTGCAGACGTAAACTCGAACCGCGAGACCAAAACAACATCTGCCGGATCTGCCTGACGAAAAGTTTGGAGTGCGGTAAATCTTTGTTTAAAAAAAATGTAATCGGGTAATAATGACAATTTTGTGTCAAAAAAGTTGCGTCCCGGGGACGCATGTTGATTTGATTTATGCATCCCCAGCAAAAATGATGCGTCTAGGACGCAGGGACGCGGGCAAACGAGAACACTGGTGTATAGTGAGGCATGGGAAAAGTTGCTCCGATGCCCTCCATATAGATATTTGACATGCTGGCTGGGCATAAAAGAAAGGTTTATTGACTCAGCTCAAGTGGCTCGGAACACAATTTTATTGCCAGTCCTCAACAAACTAATTGTCTTTTAATAAGGAGGAGGTTCTCCCTGCACTCTCTCGTACCCGGCATATAGATGTAACAACGCCACCCTCTGCCCTTCTCCTTTTGTGCCGTCCTAATATCTGCTCCAGATCCAATTTTGAGGGGGCAGAGAGCTCTGCTCCAAGCAGTGAAAACATTAATGTCTTCTTCTGGCCTCAAACCTCCAATTTGGATTGACATCTCTTACATATATAAATTTACCTCAGTTATTATATCAAGAGACTATAAATAATAACAAAATACAAGGGAAAGTAGTCAGTGTACAATGGGGATTTGATATTACTGAAATTTTCCCAATGTTGTTACATGATGCTTTTCACTCTTTATTCATTCCAGTCCCATTTAGTAGTCACTAAATACAACTTCAACCCCTCACACTCTCCCGAAATTATCTTGCATAAAAAAGATATTTTACAGTTTTTCTGGTTGTTCTTTATGCAAAACCCCATGTTTTTACAGTGTAGTAACATGTCAAATACTGTAATCCATCCATTATTCCTTTCATTATCTGCAACTCTTATTCTCAGTAGGGGTAGCGGAGTTGCTGGAGTTCAACAGTGGGCAGTGAGCAGGGGACACCCTGAACTGGTTGCCAGCCAGTCGCAGGGCACACAGGGACAGACAACCATTCACTCGCTCATACACACCTAGGGACAATTTGGACAAGCCATGCGTGTTTTTTGGAATGTGGTAGGAAACCGGAGTGCCCGGGAGAAACCCACGCAGACACTGGAAGAACATGCAAACTCCACACGGGGAGGCTGAGGTAGCTGAACTTTAACCCTGAACGTCTGCACCGTGAGACTGCGCGCAAACCACACAGCCACTATGCCGCAAATACTGTAATCCCTTGCTACCTAATCCTTCGGACTTTTGGGCCTCGGTTTGTCGCAGGTTCGTAAACGTTTTTTTTAGAAAATGTTTTGCGCCAAAAAAAGATGGCCCAACAAGTACATTCAATTCCAACACGCGCTCTACAGTGCTATTTTTCTATCATTTTTCACAGTATTCTTTTTCCACATATCGTCCTTTTACATGCCTTAAATTTAAATTGTGGGTGTTGTGACTTTGCGATATGCAAGAATAACGAATGAGAAAACAATTCGTTCGTCTGGATTTGGTCTGTTGCAAGAAGAAAATACGTCTCACTAACAATATGCTACTTTGTGGATTTTGCCTATTGTAGGGAGAGTCCATTTTCCCTTAACCGCAAAAAAACAGGGCTAACAGTACCTTCAGACTTTGCCCAACTTAATTTTCAGTGATATAAGGTTTTTCCCCCGCAAATGATTAAGTATCACCGTTTACTTGTTTACCTGATGTGTTGACGAAAATGCCTTGAGTGCAGTCAACACACCCTCTTCCTAACTTTGGCACAGTCAGGTAAGCTGCCAATGATGACACATTGCCGTTGCTGGGTAGTGAAAGAAGGTTGTTGGGGATTTTTATCTTTGGTTGAGAGGCACTGTCTGTAAAATCCGGAGAAAATATTGAAGTTTAAAAATAGATTGATGTTGTCGTGCATACAAGCTGAATTAATTCTCATACCAGGTAGCTTGGCTGTGATAAGAACGGAATCTTCAAACAGCCAGATGTTGCCTTGCCTCTGAGGAAGGAGCAGCAACGTCACGGCAGAGAAGACTGCAACGAGATGGCCAAACATGGATTTTATCATTTTTACAGATTTTTATGTCCTCTTTAAGATTTTGATCATTTTTTCATAAAATTTATCATTTGAATCGTGTATCTACCTTAATCAATCTCTTGGAGCTATTTTTGTTTACTTTCATAAAGAAAATATTTCCACGTGCGGGCCAGAGAAGAAATTATGGAAACCTCTAGATTATACATTTGGGAAAATTGTACTTTTTCTTTTAATTTATTAAAGACACAAGGTTATGGTTTGCTTTATTTGTCTCATATTGTAAGGACTTTCATTTGAAATTCTGATCCGTGTTCTTGTCAAAAGTATAAATAAACATAGATATTGCACATTTCCCATCTCATATTTCTTAATTCACCTTTTTTGTTGCACAACAACAGTAATTCATGAGTTAAATCATTCAATAACTATAAAATAATTTACCAAATCAACAATGTAGTAATGTCAAAAATATATTCAGGGCTATACAAATAAATGTGATGTCAATAATTCTGTATTTGACCTTCTTTGCCAACGACACTGATGATAAAATGTACCATGTTCAATATTTTCATTTTGTGTATTTGTATTGATTCTTCAATACTTATGAATTATCATTGATACCTAGTCGCCTTTATATCTTAATAAATACAAAAAGGCAAACACCTAGCCAAATATAACATATTTTCTCAGCATTTATGCTTGAAACTCTGTGATGGACTACCGTATTTTCCGCACTATAAGGCGCACCTAAAAGTCTTGTTTTTTTTCAAAAGCTGACCATGCGCCTTATAACACAGTGCGCCTTATATATGGCTCAATATTAAATTCGCAAGGTCTCGCAACTACGAGAAACAGCCGCCGACTCCATTTTTCGCGCTGTGCATACTGGGAAATATTAAACGATTGGTAGTTGCCGGGGCTCGTGTTGTATTTGTTTACTAAGTGGCAAAATGGCTACCCCATTAAACTGCTTAATTCATATTCAACAAATACAGTATTTGTCTGAATCCAGGGTTATGACTGGTGAAGATGTAAAGCACAATTTACCTTAAACAAACGCAGAATTATTCAGAATGTCACGTTTGAGAGAGAGAGAGAGCGAGAGAGAGAGAGAGAGAGCGAGATTCTCTTTCATACGTGCATTTGTATAAGAAAATGGCTCCTGTTAAGAGACACGCGTACAACGCCGAGTTTAAACTCAAAGCGATCAGTCACGCAGCACAACACGGCAATAGAGCGGCAGCGAGAGAGTGAAACTTAAAAAAATCGATGGTACGGAAGTGGAGAAAGGATGAAGATAAGCTCCGCCAAGTAAGGAAAACTCAACAAAGTTTCCGTGGCAATAAAGCAAGATGGCCAGAGTTAGAGGAGACACTTGAACAGTGGGTTGTTCAACAAAGAGCGGCAAGCAGAAGTGTCAGTACGATAACTATACGTATGAAGGCAACAGCGCTGGCACAAAAACACCGGACGTGTTGGATGGCCCATTCACTGAGATATGGTCAATTCGAACACAGCAGAAGAAGAATTCGAGGGATTCGTCGATGAGGAGCTTATAGAGTGATCTTTGTTTTTCTTTTGTGTGTTTACGTTTTACATTTTACAGTTATTATGTTATTGCTTTGCACTCGTTGTTTTTGCACATTACGAGTGTCACTTTATTGCGATTGCACTAACGTTTCATTTAAAATAACAGTATCAGACGTTTTTTTCTTTGCGTGTTGACTAAATGGACAAAAAATAAAATGATATGTCGATGTTGTTCAAAGATGTCAAAGATGTGTCACGAAAATGCTTTACCTCAGAGAAAATAATAAAACGGCTGTTTATTTATTTTGGGAGTGAATGGAGTTGTGGAAAGCTTGTTTGTTAATAAAGTTTGACCTTTTTGAATATTTTGTTGACATTCCCTTGAGCGTGGCAACATCTAGAGGTTGCATAAAGTAACTACATTCTCTACTGTAGTCAAGTCGTCACATTTATTTACCGTAAATAGCCCTTAATCCCAAAAATGTCTCGAAGGACTGCACAGGATTACAATTACAAAATTGCACAATTACCTGATCTTAAACCAGCATGCACTTATAGCGCCTTATAATGGGGTGCGTCTTATGTATGGCATAAGTTTTAAAATATATCATTCATTGAAGGTGCGCCTTATAACATGGTGCGCCATATAGTGCGGAAAATACGGTAATCAAAAAAGGCACGTTTGTTTACATTTTATCTTAAAGGGACAATGTGTAATATTTGACCAGTCAATGTATCCGTATTGGGTCATGCAGGCAAAATTAAGAGCTACGAACAACAAGGATGAATACAAACTACAGAGATTTCAAGTGACCAAACTGTATCATTATTTCTTATTTTCTTGCCCAGACCTTTTCGAAGTTCTTTAGTTAATTGGGTACCTGTAGCAGCAAGATGCCTGACAAATATGCTGGCTCCCTCTAAATGAGGCTCATGAGGTGTAAAATAGGTTCAAATTTCTTATCCCATGAGTATGTTTCTATGATAATTCATGTATTTTTGCTCATTATTCATAATTATATAGTTTTTCAAACTATTTTTACCACTAGGAGGCGCTAAATGTCCCTTAGAATAAATATCTGTTCCCTATTTGTTTATGAAAGACATATTTTTGAGAAAACCCACAAGATAAGACATTTAAAAGAATATTGGCGGGTAGTCATGAATGCCTTATATTCCCATGGTTGCTGATACGAATATCAATATACAGTACAGTGGAAGTAACAATACCTCAAATCATAGCAAGCTCCATTTTAGTAGTACATAACGAAAAATAATTGATAACTCCGGCAGGTGCTACTCACTTGGTCTTCTGGTAGTGCTCCAAGGCATTGGGCCGAGGACATACCCTTTCTTCGTGGCCACCAGGGTTAGACTCATCTTGGGGCTGTACGGCACCCACAAAAGAGCCTCACCTTTCTCCCCCGTCCAGGTGGAGCTACTCAAAGTGTGGTTGACGAAAACACCAACTGAGGCTTCTGGCAGAAGCTGACGGGTCAACATGTCTCTCACCAGTACTCTTAAGGCAAACCGGGGCTCTATAAATGAACAGCAAATTTGCCACAGTTCAAAATTCATTGTCAAAGTGTTTTAACTCCTCTGGTGTTCTTCCAGCAATAGACAGAGTAAAGGGGGACACAATAACCTCCAGTGTTGGTGAAAAAAATGGGTCCTCTTGGTTTACAATGTCACTCTCGCATATTTCTGTTAGAGTCGATGCAACAGTAGGGGTAAAATACCGCTCCAGTGTACAAAATAACAGACTCTTTAAAGCAGGGGTGGGCAAACTCCAAGCCACAGGCCACATGTGGATCTTCATGCTTTATCTTACAGCAAGTCTAACAAAAATGTTCAAAATGTAATGACAATAAATATAATTGTAAATATAGTACTTCTAATAAAAACCTGTATTTTGGTGTCAACTGTGTCCCCATTGTCCCTTTGTGTGTCTACACAGATATACTACTGAAGAAATACTACAAAACACTACAAATATATTCAAACGAAATATCAAATTCAGTGTTTACAAACAGTGAACTAATATATTACTGTTCATTCATTTTGAAAAAAATACCATAGAAATAATACAAAAATACTACCACAGTAATAATACAATGCCACTACAAAAATACTACAACAGAAATACGACAATACAATTACTACAATAATGTTACAAAAATCCCAAAGAGATTCAACAAAAATACTACTTTTGAAATATTACAAAATAGTACAGAAATGCCCAAATTATACTTCTATAGAAGTACTTAAAAATACTTCTACAGAAATAGTATTACCCAATATATTCTTCAATGTATTTGGCAGCAACTGGATTACCGACGTATCCTGTGTCCCAGGTGGTGCGCATATTGAACATTTGTGAAATTGTTCACATAATCCACATGTTTTGGAAATTCTCATTCAAAAATGGATGAAAACATTTTATACTTTTTAATTCTATTTTCCTTTATCGTATACTTTCTGTGATTTTTACATCTCAAAAGATATCTTTTTTTAGAATGCCCTGTACATTCACTGGGATAGGATTCAAATGTACACTTAAATTGTAAATCAACACTGGTTATTTTACTTATTTACTGAGATAATATGGGCAGGCCCCGTCACTGCACGCAATTCATGCAGCTATTTTTTGCTGACACACACTTCCATATCTGACGGGCAACAAGGGATTACAATGTGCCTCTTTCTTAACATTTTCTGATCTTGGTGTAATCCTGCATGCCGAGACTTTATTTGAAATATATGACTACTCCCTTGTGGGTTGAATTGCACTTAAGTAGCTGTCGGACAAAAATAGCAGTAGCGGTTAAAACAATTAAATAAATATCATAACAAAGCCTATTACAGCAAACGCGATTACATCATCACGGTCAACAACGGGTGGCTCAAATACTCACCTTCGGTTCCAGAGGGGGTCCCAAGAAATATCCTCGTGGGGCTCGGCGTGTTGACGGCGTGAAAGCCATTGTTCCCGGGCAAGGTAGGGGGAAGGCCTCCGCCCTCCTCCGCGGCTTCCACATCAGAAGAAACAAGAAGTAGGCAAAGCACAAAGAGCAGAAGCGGTAGCCGCAAAGGCGGCGCGAGGAATGGAGTCAGGCAGCAATCGGCATTGGGCATGGCGAAACATGAAGAAATAGTACAGACATAACGGCCCGCTAAGAGCGAGAAAAACACGGCCGAGGGTCTGCTAGATTGACTTGGAGACAATCAAGTAGAGGGGCGACGGAGGATGCGTGGTGCTGAGGCTGGGCGGTGTGTACGCCGAAAGATCGTATATTAGGAAAAGGCAGATTGCTACGCCATAAAACTTTTTGATTTTGATTCCTTTCACTAGTGTTTGTAATCCACGTTGAAGAAACTAATAACACTTAAATATCTAGAGTTTAAAGGAAAACAACATAACGTTTGTGGTAGAAATTAGCAATAGAGCAAACGCACCAGAGTGACATCCAATGCAGATACACATCTTTGCGAAAGAGAAGCTCTGACGTTGTTCGGCGTTTGTGCTTCCCGTTTACAGTGAAGTCATCCTCGAGTCTAAATGTTAAAAAATTCCAGTAAAAAGGAAACTGAATTTTATAGCTTACATTTGATGGTGATCTAAACTTTTTCAATTTCATTCAGATTTTTGTGAGCCACTTTGTAATATTTCTGATGGGCAAATCATCAGGGTTTATCAACGCTGGAGAGGTTAATTCAATATTTCCATAAAGTCCTTTATTTTCTGTTATACGATCAAAGGAGGCAGCATGGTGGATGGGTGGCTAGCGCGCAGCCCCACGGTACAGAGGTCCAGTGTTCAATTCCAGCTACCGCAGCCTCTCCATGCTGAGTGCGGAAATTCTACATGGGTTTCCTCCGGGCATTAAGATTTCCTCCCACATTCAAAGAAACATGTATGTCAGGTTAATTGGCGAGTCCAAATTTTCCCAAGGTGTGAGTCGGCGAGTGAGAACTGTCATTGTGTGCCCTGGCAACCTGCCTGGGGTGTCCCCTGCCCACTGCCCTAATTCAGCAAGAATGGGCCCCAGCACCCCTGAAAGTTTGGACACCCCTGGTTTTCATCCTACTTTTACATTATATTGTAATATTTTGAGATGATATATTTTCATTTTTGCTATAAAATACTTAATAATTAGTAATATTTCAGTCGATTTGTAAAATATCTAGAATGAATGAAATTTGTTTTGTTAATTGCATTACAAAAAAATAGGACCTTTATTACGAATTACTCCAATTTCTAAAACAGTCCTCGTGGATGTATGTAGTTAAATTTAGTGAGCCTTATTTCATGTTCTCATTTGCTCTTCCATAACTTTGTTAATCCTGCATTAAAATGTTTACTGGTTATTAATTGCCTTCAGTTTACGTTATTGTGTTTTACATAGTTGTAATATTTTACAGAAGTCTGTATGTGACAAAAACAAAATGCTATTTAAATTAAAGCCAAAGAGTGTAATAATTCAAAACTAAATAGCACTGTATTGTCTAATGCGAACAAAAACCAGTGCAAAGAGCCCAGCGTAGCAGCAAGATGCCAGACAAACACGGCCGAGACTTTTAGGTAGGGATTCTACCATGTAAAAAAAATACACATTTCTCGACCTATGATTTCTTTATAAAAATGACATGGGTATGATATTTCATGCATTTTTCTCTAGTAGTCAAATCAATCACTTTTTACAGAATTAAATAAATATCAAATGAATATTCCCCCCTTCCCCTTTCGCAGATGTCAGAAGTCATGATAGTGAGCCACATGAAGATTTTCAAATTTATTTAGTTAAATTCCATCCATAAACTCATAAAAACACTGATTATCCAAACAAATAATGAAATGGATGGACAGGTTTGCGCAACAGTTTATGTTAGTGTATACATAGGTTAATATAATTAAAGAACATTTTTCTGCCTCATACTCCGGTTTCCTCCCATATCTCACCAAATTCAGGTTAATTGTTGCCTTGTAACCAATGTTCCCTCTAATTTTCCACGGGTCTGAGCATTCACACAAAGTCGATGAGCAACGCTTGAAACATCAGTGAGCAACAGCAATCCCAAGTGTGGCAACTAAGTCATTATCAAACATGTCCAAAACTTGACATCACGTTACATTTTGCTAAGTTTCTGGCAATGAAATGTTTTTTTTATTTTTGAATGAATTGACTAATGTATTATTGCAAAGGTTGTACGGCCTACAAACATCATTTGTTTTTACAACAATTCTTTCACAAGATTTCCATTTCTTTTTTTTTCCTGGCATCTTTTGTCGCATAATACTAACAATTTTTGGGGGTTATTTAGTCGGTTGCATGATACACAACTGTGTTTAATCACATTTTTTAGTGGAAGTACAATGTTACAATGTTGGCAACAATTTATTTGAATGCAACACAAAGATTTTCTTCTTTTTCCCTGTTTTTTTTTTCATTTTTTTTTTTTAATTCCTTAAAAAAAATCTCATTGTTTTTATTTTTTTCCTAGCGGTTACTTTTTTTCTTTTTGTTCTGTATTTACTTTGTTTCTTTTTCTTTTCTTTTTTCTGGCTTTTTAAAATGTTTTCCTTATTTTTTCTCTTCCTTTTCTTTTTTTCTCAGCTTTTTACTACTTTTTAATTTAATAAACTTTTTTTTTATTTTTTGTTCTATTCCCCCTTCCTTTAAGTCATTTTGTGCATAATTTTACATAATACTTGGTAATATAGGGATGAAAGAACCCACGCGGCCCTACTGAGGATAAGCGGTGCGGATAATGGATGGTTAATGGGATGAAATAAGCAAAAACAACCTGAAAAGCCGTTTAGGACCTGAAAGAGCCGGTTCCTTTTAGTGAGGCGAGCCGAAGAAGCCGGTTCTTGAAAAACTCTACTGACTTTACTCTACTTCGTTCTACTTTGACCTTGACTTCCAAATACCGCATTTAGAACACAACGTCAGTGGAACCCTTGTATTTTTACACGCACTGTAACTTTGACTTAACTTGCTTCTAAATTAGCAATTTCGAGCCCTGATTTTTGTGAGCTAGCTAGATTTTCTTGTGCGTGGAAAAGCTCTGGTTAGTGCGCAATTGCTCATACACGCAGCTTAGAGGGAAGATTGCGCTGGATAGATTTTCTTGTGCAATTGCGCACGCGCACAGCTTAGAGGGAACATTGCTCGTAACTATCCTTAAGTCCGTTGAATGGCTGCTTTCCTGCTATACATCGTGTGCCTTGCTCTGGACTCTGCCTCTTGCCCAAATTCAGTAGGATGAAGAGACCCCATACTCTAATGGGGAAAGGAATGAGAATATAAAATAGAAACACAATTACAGTAATTCAGTTTGAAAAAGTGTTAGTTCCCTAGCTTGTACTTAAAAGTTTGCAGCTGATGAAGCTGACGTGCTTCCCTGTTTGCACAAAGGCCACACTGCAGTACTTTTATGACTTTACATGTGTTCTGGGTGGTTCTGAAGGCAGGCGATGAATTTTTTCACCTCTTTGCCCTCATAGCAGATTTGGTACACAGAGGCAAAGAGTGGAAATCTAAAGCAAGAAGGAAAAAAATAAACAAATGTTAAAACTAATGATTGATAACTGAGTAGCCAAGAGATCAAATTACTTACTTTTCCACCATGCCCTTCTTTTGTAGAATCTTGTATATCTCAGCTGAGGTTTGCGGACCTTGTAGTTTTTGTCCATTCAGCATTTCAGCCTCCAGCTCAGCAATGGACTAGTAAAAAAGACATGTTGTTTACATTTTTAATTGAATTGTCCTCTTCTCATAGATATCAACGTTGTGAAACATTTTATGCAGCAAGATTTGAGATGACACTCCATGAAGAATATGTAATCAAATAATTCAAAGAGAAAAAAAATATAGAATATTTTATCTTAAAGGGACAGTGTGTATTATTCATCCACTAGATCAGGGATCGGGACCCTGTGGCTCGCGAGCCAGACTTGACTATTTTCCATATGGCTCGTAGATAAAACTTTACTAAAGTTAATTTCCTCTATGTTTGGTCAATTCTGATATGCCCTTGGTCAAGTTTGGTAGGTGAAATATCTGATAGAACACTAGAAATGCAGTTGGTTCGGTCTAAAAAATAAAGCGCAGTTTCAATTACTGTTTACAGTCAAGGTCACACCAGTGGCTAGGGAATCTTTTATATGGGCGCTTATAAAATATTGTATGTTCTCTGTTGAGACACTTTAAGGTGAAAACCCACAGAACAAACTGATAACACCCCAAAACTCCAGCCAAGTACACGTCAAATAGTTTGGGTGAGCGGTAGCGGTGGCAGGATCTCTGGACATAAAGCATGCTCCTCTCTCTCACATGTGAACACTGCGCTGAAGGGATAAACATCCATAAACTTTTTGTCTGCAGTATTTTGTCACCTTCTTACAAAAGAACTGCTTGCACCTTATTTTGAAACTATAATTATATACAAAATAAAGGGAAAAAACATGGACAAAATGACAAATTTTTTGAGTTTTTTTAAATAAAACAGTGCAATTTTAAGGAGGTGGTTAATACAAAATGGAAATCAGACCATGTTTCATCACAAAATTTCGGGGAGTTTTAACAAATATGTGTATTTTGTTTGGTAAGGGAACAAATGGTCCAATTTTTGTGTTTTTATTCAAAACCAAATTGCCTATTTACAGGAAGTTACTTCCAATTTTCGTTTTGTTTTTTAGAAAACAGACAAACTTTGGGGGACACTTTTCAACAATACGACCCATTTAGGAAGGTAGTTTGTGTAAAACAACCCACAAGGCTCAGAAAATGTAACACAGTTTGCTATTCATCCAAACTAGATTATTCTGATCCAACTTTTTTCAGTGTTCCGAGAAGTTTATTTTGATCGCTTACAATTAAGAATGTAGTTACGTTTGTACTATTGGACGCGTGCCAAGGAAATTGCATTGCATGCAAAGGTTGTTCGTTAATTAGACTATTATTGCTCAGTGTTGTTCATAATTTTTGACTATTATGCACTGATTACATCAATGTTACTATTGGTCAATTACGTTGCTGTTCATGGATTTCCCCATCCATTAGGAAGGATCTGCTTTTTGTAACCTATGAGATTTGATTAAAAGAAAGGGCTCAGGTGAGGATCTTTAGAATTTTTTTTATTTCATCTTGAGGTGTTTTTGTACAGTGCTATCATGTACTCCTTGCAAGTTATGTTATGTATTTTCTCCCTATCTTGAGTGTTTACCAAACTATAAACCTATGTTTCTTCTTTTTTTACCATTTGGTTTGTGTTTTATAGTATTGGTCTCTTTGCGATTGCTCATTTGGGAAAAAAAATCACACATGAGCAAGATGCCGTTTTGGTGTATCTGCCAACAAAACTAACTAGCGTTGACACCAGATGTCACCTTGGAAGTTTTGACAAAAGCCTCTGCAACTTTTCTGTTCCGTCCTCCATAGCAGGTTGTGATGAGGTCTGCTACGCCGCAGCTCTCCAAGAAGGTGTCTGAAATCACTTGGCCCTGGCAGAACAGCTTGGCAAAGGCCACCATCTCCATTAAGCCCAGCCTGATCACTGCAGCTTTGGTGTTGTCTCCGAATCCGAGGCCGTCACAAAAGCCAGCCCCGACTGCCACGATGTTCTATTTGCATAGAATGACTCGCTTGCCTTCTAGCCTTAAGAATGAATTTTACAATGTGTATGCATTTACCTTTAGGGCTCCACAAAGCTCAACTGTGTCACTCTCCTTCACTACAGTAATGCGAAAGTTAGGTGTCTGAAGCAGCTCTTTGAATATAAGTCCATTAGCTTCATTTGTTGAACCTATGGTTTTGGAAATTGAAAACAGCAAAATGAAAAACAGAGGAATACGTAATCCACTAAAAACAATTGAAAGTGTCAAACCAATTGTCGTTTCGCAGAACTTTTCATCTGCCACCTCACTGGCAATGTTGGCCCCCATCAAGACACTGACCTCAATTTCCAGTTCCTTCCGAATGATGTCTGAGATTAACCGCAATCCATTTGGACCCTCATCGATTCCCTGAAGACCATTTATTGCTATAGACTAAAGATATTTGATTGTGCCAGAGAGGATAAATGGGATCTCACTTTGATGAGGGAGATGCCGATGGCCCCCACTGCGAGGTGAGACTTGATCTTGTCGCAAACAGAGCGGATAAATTGGTGCGGGGTAACAAAAACGAGCAATTTTGCTTCTTTCACAGCCTCTGTGATATCTGGAACAGCCACCTGTATAGAACATTGTTGATACAAGGAATGACCATACTTCCTTATTGTCTATTGTACAGCTAGAACCATTTCAGAGAATGACAAACACATTTTCAAGTAGAGTAACGGCTCACGAAAAAATACTTAAATGAACTGTACTGTAAATGAAAACAATAAATAAAAATCAAACAGTTCTGTGTCATTAAACTTTGAGAACATTACATATATACTGTATATGTGTTTCAAATACATAAGTGCACAAAGTGTGCACAATTCCTGATCAGATATCAATCAGCAAAAATCTCTTTATGTAGCGTCAATGTGATCGATTCTCACTCGTGACGTGGAGTCAGGGGAGGCAAGAGAGGCTGTGCCTTACCTGTCATCATTGAAATATAAAATCAAATATATTAAACGGTTGTATCTATTGAGTTTAGAAGTTCTTTCTCATTTAACATTACAATTTTTAGTTAGTTAGTTTTTTTTTTTAATTCGCTCAAATTTTACATTATGTTATAAATATTAATAATGCAATTCGTATTTAACGTAGTACTGTGCTGACTGTCTGCAGAGTGACTCACACAATTCTCTAGACTAATGGAAGAGTGCAATAAAGGATTCTGGATTGAACACACCTCCCTCACTAAACAAGAAAATGAGTGATAGTATTATAAGCTAAAAGTGAAGCCATCATGTTAATTGTTTTCATATTGCAGGACTTTTTTTTTTAAATAATAATCATCTATTGATTGATGATTTTATTCAAAAGGAGTAGTATGAAACGGATTACTTGGCTGAGCGTCTTTAGATGCAGTGTAAGCCACACAATTCTCTTGCCTCATGGTAGAGGGCGTTAGCTAGTCCAAGGATTCTGGTGTGGGGTACACCTCAGCCCCAGACAACAGAACAAGTGATAGTATTTGCAAGCTAAAACACAAGTCAAGCTTTCAGTCATTATTTTTCATTGCATGGATTTTTCTTCATAAGGACCGATCTATTAATGGTTTAATTTAGAAGGAGCAGCAGGTAGACATCATTTATAAGTTAAAGGTAAGACAACAAAATATTTTTTCTACACTAGTTTTTATAATGCTGTCTTTTTCTGCCAATGAAATAATGAAATCTGACTGTGCCTCCCCAGACAAAAACCTCACAGCACGTCACTGATTCTCACTAATTATAAAACTAACATTGTAGGACAATAGCCACTAATATACATGTATATTTTTT
Organism: Urocampus carinirostris; assembly: GCF_059441175.1. Taxonomy (NCBI): domain Eukaryota; kingdom Metazoa; phylum Chordata; class Actinopteri; order Syngnathiformes; family Syngnathidae; genus Urocampus; species Urocampus carinirostris. The sequence continues at coordinate 56,902,534 of NC_142351.1, read as the reverse complement.
GGGTGAAAAATATTTCTCTTCTGTTAGACAATTACCACATTCTTTGGCAACCTGTGTCCAGGCAAATATTTGACATTCTCATGCTCTGTGTTGATGATCTCAGTAAGTTTCTTCCCATCGATCATTTCTTCATAAACCCACATGTTCACCAGGGGGTCGAACCGGTTAGATGATCTGACATTGCGCCCGACAATTTTGGCAATGGAAGAACCCCTTCAAAACAAAGAAGAGAAGAAAGAACGCATTGAATCTATGAAATATTATTTAAAAATACACTCTAAATGAAGGGTATCTTAAAAATGGTAACGCTGCAATCATAAGTAACATCCCAAAACAAAACAACTAATTTACAACGAAGTCTTGTACACTGGTTCCCCCCTGTGGTACCTACGTGAAAATGAAATCGATTCTCAGTACTGTATCTGATTATAGGTACATTCTGCATACCTGTCAATTTACACGTTATCCCAGTATTTTATACGTTTTTGATCATTTCAAAATGTGTAGGCCGTAAGGCAAACTTGCACAGGATTTTTTTTCTTCCGTACAATAAGCAACACTGAATTTACTGCAAGCGACTAAAGAACTAAGAAATAGGCTGAAATAATACATTCTGTTGTATATTTGGTAAATATAATGAACTCGTTTACACAAGTTATTTTTGTTTTTATTCTAAATAGTCTGTTTGGCTGTAAGTAAATATGTACTGTGTTTCTTTGGAGGGTTTATTGTTGCTTAATAAGGGGAATTGCCAGGGCCGTTGCTAACCATTTGGGTGTCCTAAAGCAGACTCGAAATAGGCCGGTTGGCACAAAGCAGATTCACCCCTTTTCTTGGGAAATTTGGTGTATGTTGTTTTTCTACTGTTTAGCCAAATTAGCGCATATTTTTTACACTTTTCATACTTTACACTTTTTTTCCACGATCCTGATTTCGTTTGGCGCCCTCCTTGGCACTTGATACCCTACGCAGTGCTCGTTATGTGCGTTTGCAGGGCTACGGCCCTGGTAATCACAATCGACAATTAGATGAACGATTAGCTGAGGTTGACAGGTATACATTATGCAAATTTTTCTGTGAAAAATAATAAAATCTAGTACCACGAATAATCTGACTAAGCGGTTTCGCAGGTAACTGCACCCACCTATTTGTTTGCAACCTACAGTGAAGGAAAAACGTGGTCACAAAACTTTAACATAATGCTGATTTTAATCGGGGTGGCAACATTTTTCGAATCGGTTTTGTATCGAAATGTGATAAGTTTACAAGAAATAAGGACAAACCCGGAAACAATGTTTCCAGGCGCAAATGTCGTAAAAACCATGTCAACAAGAAATGCACGAGAGAAAATATATTTTATGTACCAATTTCCCGATCCCAAGATGCAGACTTTTGTCCCGGGCATTTTCTTTTCTGGTCGTCCTTTTCCAAATTTGCACTTAAGTTTAATCTTCCGCCCATAATAACTTCCTCATACGCCCCATGCTTGTATGATGTGTTGGCACATTTTCACCTGTTTTTTTCCACGCCCTGAAATCGCAAATTAATAGAATTCACTTAACTTTGAATCCATCGTTCATTCTTTTCCCCACCCCTTATCCTCACGAGGGTCGCTCGTGTGCTGGGTCTGGGCCTCATCATACCCTTATAAATACTATAATAATCTAATTTAGTTATGTTTTGCGGAAATATTTGCTGTCCAATCTTCATGTCATGTACAATACTCTACACTAATTTCCCAAGTATAGGAAGACGACTTTATAAAAACAAACAAAAAAAAAGAAAAACAATCATTTTAGGTAACAATAGAAAAAAAAGTTTTGAATCCAATGGTGATTTGTCACGTGATGCATTTCCGGTCCAGCCACCAGGAAGCCGTCAAGCTACTTTATCTGTTTTATCGGGTTTTCTTTTAATCAAATTACAAATGTTTTTATTGGTCCTGTTGTTAATATAAAATGCATTTTGAACGTTGCATCGTATTTTAGTGGAAATCTGTCGTTTTGAATCACACTTTCTTGTTTGAACGCGTTAGCTCAGGTTAGCTAGCTGCGGCTAAGCTAAAAGCAGTGGTGGTACCAGTGACTATGCAAGGAGAACACACTGGAATACGAATTGCAGAAAACGAAGGCAAACTGGATGCATTTCCCCAGAATAGGACGCCAAGCTCTGGTAGAGCAAGTGCCAAAAGCTGGCAATATAGGTGAGTTTTTGGCTGGATGACGCGATAAAGCGTGCCACTGAATCCATTCGTATTGTTTGTTTATTAGGAAGTACATGCAGGTGTGATTGGAGGAACGACAACTAGCGAGTGAATTGTTTCGGTCGTTTCATTTGGTCGTCATTTACTAGGCAATCGAAACATCACATTGCATATCTATGGATAGTCTCAGTTTAGATAATTGTTAACATCTGTTTGTCTGTTGTTTTTTTCACATTATTTTTGGACGCCAGTGACCACATGGAGAATATTGATGGCTACTTAATGAAGTACACCAATTTGGTGACTGGTTGGCAGTACAGGTGATTGATTCTTTTCACGTGATCATCTTTTTTTAAGTTGATGCCTTTTCTTTAAACGTAGATGTTTTGACTTTTTCAGATTCTTTGTTTTAAACAACGAGTCTGGTGTGTTGGAATACTATGTCAATGAACAGTCCCGGCCTCAGAAGCCCCGTGGCATGCTCCCTCTGGCGGGGGCGGTCATCTCCCCAAGTGACGAAGACTCACATACATTTACTGTGAATGCAATCAGCGGCGAGCAATACAAGCTCAGGGGTCTGTTGAATACATTGCTGCTTCATATGTCCTTACTTTTTCATGCTTCTTTCTCATTTCATGTCACATTTATCTGTAAACCCGTAAGGAGGGCCCCAATTATGATAAATACAATATCCCCTGACCTCAAACCTACATGTGGGCCAAGGAACTCACGAAAAAGAAATCAGAATAAGAAAGTAACAAATCTTGAAGGGGTCACACCTGCGTTAATCCCCTTTTCAGGATGACCAGGCTGCTATGGCTGTTGCATGAGCACCAATGCTTTGTATATAGTTATCACCGACAATATAAGTAATCATAGAAATTGTGTAAAAGTCCAAGAATATAAGTAATCATAGAAATTGTGTAAAAGTCCAAGAAAGCTATGACTATGCTTCCAATTTCAGCCAGCCGATGCAGAAGCTCCAGATGATAATCGCAGGCTTCAGGTCCTGATTCTTGTCTGCTGACTCAGAATTTATCTACAGTATTCATATGCGACATCCGAGTTCACTCTTCTCCCTAGCTCAACCATCAGCCAGGTAGCAGGAAAGACAAGAAAACAATAGTCTATGTAAATAGATTTGGTCTCTTGTGACCAAGGACGGCAAAAAGTAGCTCGCTTTATTTATTTTTTTGAATTCATCTTTTAATATCTTAAATTTCATTATATTCTGAGTAAATTTGTACTAAAACAACGTCTCGAAACCGGTTGGGCCATCAATCTTGTATGAAACATTTCAAATATTTACTCTAAAATCTAGTTCTGTGAAATCCAGTCATGGCATGCCATATTGGGCCTTATCGCGTGTGACATACAGTCCAGGAGCATGACTTGGAGAGCATAACTTTAATTATACAGGCAGCCTTTTATTTTAAAACTCTTTTCTAATTTGTAGAATGAAATGGTGATTATCTCATCTGGACTCTATTTTTTAATTATTATTTTTTTACAATTTAATTTGGATTGCCCTCTACTTTTCCATCTTTTTTTTTGTTTGTTGCAAGTGTATAATGCATTTTGTAATCCAATACATCTTTTTATACTACCAGGCTCTGCCTTTTTCCTCACCATATTATTTCTGTGCTCTATGATTTTTAGTGCAAGGGTCCACGTGGAGGATTAGAACAGTTGACCATTCATTTTTACGTGGTTATTTTCTTAAATCTATGTGTCATTTCCAGCCACAGACGCCAAAGAGAGGCAACATTGGGTTAGTCGACTGCAGATCTGCACACAGCACCACACTGAAGCCATGGGGAAGGTAAGACTTGCTTTGAAACCAAGAGAATTGAAATATCCCTTTTTGGTCAATGATTTTGTAACTTTGCTTAGAGTAATCCTCCACCCAAGTCGCGCAGCTACTCCATGGTGTCTCAAGGCAGCAGTAACTCGCCCATGTCTCTGCGGCGACCCAGCCAGAACCCCACCTCCTTATTCAACTGGCAAATACACAAGGGCTCATCACTGTATTCCAGCAAGCGTTCCCTGCTGCCAGACCACTTAATTGATGCAAGAGAAGTAAATTATTAAGCATTTTACACTGGTTGAGAGAGATTTATATCAGATTTGTATCAGCTATATATATATATATATATATATTGGCCACTTTTGACTTCTATTCAACTCTACAATAGGATATGTAAATATGTCAGAATGGTGTTAAATCTTAAAAAAAAGATTCTCAGCTTGGCAACACTACATTTTATCTTTTAGATGATGTGCCAGGCTCAAGGCCAGCACAGAGACCTAATTCAGGGGATAGAGGCCCTACCGGCATCCCCCGGTCTTTCTGCTCTGGACCAGGACCTGTTAATGCTAAAGGCTACTTCCATGGCCACCATGACCTGCCTCAATGAGTGCTTGCATATACTGAATTTGCAGCAAGTGGCCAGGCAAACAAGTTTGATGGGAGGTAAGTGGATTATTTCTTTCATATAAATTCAAATTAAGATAAAACAGTTTGTGGTAATTTTTAGGCCTACAGGTAAAAATCATATTAGTACAACAGACCTAGGTCCCCTTCTAGACGGACAGTGGAATAATTTTGCATTATTGATAGGCTGCTAGACCTATTATTGCTGCTTGTGTCAACAGTAATTGGACCTGAGGTAGTTACAGTATTTATGCAACACTACAGGAACATAGGTCTTACTTTAGGATAACCAAAAGCCTACAGTATATATGTCAGAATAACTTTATTCTACCCTGACTGTTCCAACTCCTTTGGCACAGGAAAAAAGGCCGGCTCATGTCTACCTTTTTCGAAGCAGATCTTATTGCTCAATGCATATTTCATCAGGCAGTCCAACAGCCAATCAGATTAAGTTGCCCGGCAACATGCAAGGTGAATTTGAATGGGTTCTACCTACCCCGAACTTGCATAAAAAGATGTCACCACCGGCAGTCCTAAGCCAATGAGACAATAGGGAGGTTTCTTGTTGGTGGGGCACAGCCTAACTGAAGGTTTAAGTTGCACTCCGCTAAGCTTGAACTAGAACCATTTGTCCAGATAGGCAGTTGTGGCAGACTACCGATAGGGCTACGTGTGTCTGCACGGAGTGGGTGGTCTTAGGAGGACGGGGTAGGTGATATGAATATTATGAGTTCTTCTGATCCGTCTGCTCTGCAAACCTCACCCACGGCAGGACCCACCATTGAATGGCTGGAGCCTAAACTGCCGGACGTCCTGAAGAATGGCACTAGCTCACTGGGAAGCTTCCCGACAGTTGAGGGCTTGTCAGAGGAGGGCTGTCTGGATTGCAGCAGCCCTGTGTCCTGCACTTTCTCCGGGGTAAGACAAAACGACTAGTCTTTTCCAAAACAGAGTTTGGTTGTAACCCTACGATCATTCTATGTGTGTTTGTTTATTCCTTTTTCTAGGAGCAGGAAGACATTGACCCTGATGATGAGATGGAAGATTCTTTCACTGACAAAGAGGAAGACCTGTGTGCTGTTGAGGAGGAGCGCAGCGTCATCCTACACCTGCTCTCACAGCTGAAGCTGGGCATGGACCTTACACGGGTAGGTCGAGTTCCACGTGCTGACAGATGACAAAAAAACAAAACAATTTGTGACTTGCCATTGCTCACTGAAGCATAACAAGTGTATTCTGTGTTTGAGTAACACATGGCAATATCCATCACCCTACAGATTATGTGTCTGCAACATCAGAAATTCAGCATAAAATTCAATTCTTTTTTTGCCATTTGAGACTTTGTGAGGCCAAGACCGCTTAATTTTAACGAATAATAGGTTGGTTTGATTTTAATGCCTTTCCTAGACACAATTTCGTTGGATTAAACATGCACCCTGCTCTAGTAAAATAGGTCCGTGTGTCTGATGTATTTGCCCTGGAGTTATTGAAAAACAGGCCATTATGACCATCATTTTAATTTGAGATTTTACTCTTATCAGTATCTTATCAGTGTAAACCATTTTTAGTACAGTCATAATTTCATACTAGCGTTGGCCTAGTTAGAATTTATGATAACTTATCTGAATCTTTTTCCTGTGGTTTCATTGTCAGATTCCCATTTTCCATGATGAAATACATTTTTTTCTCGTATAGATTTGTTACAACCCAATTTGCCAAAAAATATAAAAGAACATTACAGAGCCATTCGTTTTGTTATATTTTATATTACTAGAGGCAAGATTTGAACATAGGTTTGCAGGCTGATCTAGACCACATTGTCGACCATATTATTGATCATTTAAAATAAAGAGCAATCCAGCATCCATCTAGCCATTCTGGCCTTATCCGACTCACTGCCTTTGCAGTTAAGCTGATTACATTATTCAATTGTGAGTACATATTACTAAGCAACCACTTACTGTTAACAGTGAATCATGCTGACTGCCCTTCAGGTTGTTCTTCCCACCTTCATCTTGGAGAAGCGCTCTCTCTTGGAAATGTATGCAGACTTCATGTCACACCCAGAACTCTTTGTGGCGATCACCGATGGCAGCACCCCAGAAGACCGCATGGTTCGCTTTGTGGAATACTACCTCACCTCCTTCCACGAGGGCCGCAAGAGTGCCGTTGCCAAGAAGCCCTACAATCCCATCATTGGCGAGAGCTTCCACTGCTCCTGGAAAGTCCCTAAGACGCAAGAGACCTCGCCAGATGAGCCTTCACAGGAAAGCCCCGACTTGACTGGCTCCACAAATTCCTACCAAGTGCGCTTTGTGGCAGAACAAGTTTCCCATCACCCTCCAGTGTCAGGGTTTTATGCCGAATGTCAGGAAAGGCGCATGTGCGTTAATACTCATGTGTGGACTAAGAGCAAGTTCATGGGTATGTCTATTGGAGTATCCATGATTGGGGAAGGTGAGCAGCTTTTTTTTTTTTTTCCAGTTTTGAGATGCTTTATGATGTCTTGATCATTTTTTTGTCAGGTTGCCTGACTTTGCTGGAACACGATGAAGACTACACCTTCACACTGCCATGCGCATACGCACGCTCCATCCTCACTGTTCCTTGGGTGGAACTGGGTGGCAAGGTAAACATCACTTGCGCCAAGACAGGCTACGCCGCTGTCATCACTTTCCAGACAAAACCTTTTTATGGTGGTAAACTGCACAAGTAAGGACTACCTCACTCTAAGTCTAGAACAAAACATGACACTCTAAGCGACTTTGTGTTCCAAAATGTAGAGTAACAGCAGAAGTGAAACACAATCCAACAAATGCGGTCACGTGCCGCGTTCAGGGGGAATGGAATGGTTCTCTGGAATTTTCTTATACCAATGGCGAGACTAGAGTTGTGGATGTCACCAAACTACCTGTGACGAGAAAGTGTGTCCGGCCGATTGAGAAGCAAGGGCCTACAGAATCCAGGTACATGAATTGAAGATTCGGTTAAAAGTTTTTACACGCGCTGGTGTTTTTCTTTTTAAGATATGTTTTTGAGTAGTTTATTTAGATGTTAGAAATTAAAATACAGTGCATAATGGTATTTAAAAAAAAAAAAAAACTAATTTCACAAAAATATTATTTTTTTTTTTGTACAGTAATACCTGGTTTTTCGCGGGGTCGTGTTCCGAAAACGTACCACGATAGTAAATACCCGCAAAGCCATTTCTTTTCATCTCTTTAAGCCTGTATTCATTATACTCTAGAACAAACACATTTTACAAGCTCAAGTATTTGTAAAACAAAGTGCTGTACTTGATAAATGTTTTTATTTAAAAAAATTTTGCACGAATAACTTCTGTCCTTTTTATTGTTTTTGGTTCAACTAAGTAGGATCCATTAACGGAAATGCCTCGTTTCTTTTTTCCCAAATGTCTTTTCCCCTTTCACAAATCTAGTCAGTAACTGCACCACCCTTGAAAGTAAAATTTGTATTAGATGTACAAAATGGAAAACTGCAAACTTGAAGGTAATATCAACAGACCGACCTCAAGATAATGTATTCATATATATATATATATATATATATATATATGGGTAATGGAGTTTGGAAGAGTATGTGATATCGTAAGTTATGTGTGAATGTTGGGAAGAGTAAGGTGATGGAGTGAGCATGGCGTTAGAAATAAGGTTGCAAGGACAGGTGCTGGAAGAAGTTGAAAGCTTTAGGTACTTTGGTTGCGATGTTGAATGGCAGTTGGTGGAATGGCGTGCGAGGTATTGCACAGAGTGAATCAAGGAAGAAAGGTTTGGGGTTCTCTGAGGAGAGTGATGAGCCGCAATAGTATGAGTATGGATGTTAAGAGGGGACTGTATGAGAGTGTGATTGTGCCGACTGTGTTGTTTGGTGCAGAGACTTGGAGCCTGAACACAGATTTGAGAAGGAAATTAAATGTTTTTGAGATTAAGTGTTTGAGGAGTATGTTAGGAGTGACAAGATAGGATAGATTGAGAAATGAAATTGTGAGAGACAACTGGAGTAGTGAAACTAAGCAAGCGTGTGGATAAGAGAGTACTCTGTTGGTTTGGACACATGGAGAGGATGGATGAGGAGCGAATGTTGAAGAGGATCTACAGAGCAGAAGTCAATGGAAGGAGACCAAGAGGAAGGCCGCAATTGACGTGGATGGATAGTGTTATGAGTGCACTGCAGGAAAGAGGTCTAAATATAGTGGAAGCTAGAGTTCTTGTTGGTGATAAGAATGAGTGGAGAGGTGTTGTTAAGGGATAGTGGGATGTTTGGACGTGTTCTAAGGGATGGGCAGGGCACCTGTATGATGCGGCAGGGGTAAACCAGTGAAAGCTGTCGGGCCCTGCTGTTGAACAAAAGAGTGGTTGTGTCTCCCTGATCCAAGTGCCATGGCTGCTTTCTTGTGTCCCGTTCCATCTGGAGGGACGAAAGCATGACCAACTTAGGTGCCGAGATGCCTGTTTGTGTGTTTGGGCATTTGGGTTGACCATGGTCCAAAAATGTTTGTGTGTGTGTTGTGCTATTTTTTTCCCTTTTTATTTTGTTATTGTATGTGTTTGACTTGCTGTCGGTCACCCCTCTTGAGGGAAATGACCAAGGTAAATTATATATATATATATATAATCTAGGTTGGAGAGGGATGGGTGCTGCCAGGCTGTACTTGCCCAAGACACACCACAGAAAGTGGTGCCCAGATGACCCTGGCGCTTAAGGGATCTGTGAATGGTCAAATTCTACTTATAAAATAATATTTCTGATTTATTCCACAATCCACTTTACATGATACTTTACTGCCATCATGTAGACGTTATGGAATAATGCATTTACCTTCTGGTTCTGTCCTATAGAAACCATATATTTTTCCATCATCAAATGTTTTTGAAAAAGCGCAAGGAAATAATTTGGGAGCGCCAAATATACTGATGTGGCTCCAGAGCATGTTTAGCGTGTTTGGGAGATTCATATTTGTTGGAGCTAGAAAGCATTTTCCTCTGTTTAGCCAAAACAGAAAACAGAATACAACACAAAATTAAGATTGACGAAGTAAAGAAAACAACAAGTTAACTGGGATGCAGTAAGCAATTACTGTCTGTTTTTGACACTGAAAAGTAAACATTCATAATACTGCAACTATCCTAGACGCATCTACTTGTGACGGTAAATCTGATACGGTCATCGTATTCACCATTTTAGCATGAACAACATTAGACAAAAACAGCACAGAGCTATTCTTTCAGTTGGAATTAGCTTTTTGGATGAGCTTACCAATAGATTGATTCTAAATACATAAAAAAATTGGTTGACATGCTGAGTGACACGCATAATAACTGAGATATAAATATATAGCGTTTTATTTATGCTTATACAAAAATAAAAACATTGATTTTATGGGAGTTATTTAAATATGCAATGCAATTAAAACATGCTATTCAACTCAATACAGTTGCAAATTAACCTGTGTGAATGTGCAGTATTTTGACTGTATTTTTATACCCCTTAGACGATTGTGGCAGCATGTCACGGAAGCCTTGCGTCAGAAAGACATTGAAAAGGCCACTGAGCACAAAAGAATCCTGGAGGAGAGACAGCGGACAGAAGAGAGACACCGTGCTGAGACAGAAACCTCTTGGAGGACTCGGTACTTTGACAAAGAGGTAAGGAGCAAAAACTCAACATGGAATCTTCTATTTGGTTTGTGCCAAAAAAACGCACCATGTATTGAAGCCAGGGTTCTCTCCACCAGGGTGATGGCTGGATTTATAACAAACTACTTGGGAAGAGCTCTGCTGTCAAATCCTAGTTTTTGTCCGCTGTGGTCGATTCTTCTGTGGAATAAGATCAAGATGGCCTGTACTCACCAACAGATGGGCACATAATATTTATTAAGCATCCAAGCTTTTGTTCTGATCATGTATCCACACTATGCACTGACCAATCGCAAAATGGCTTTGATCACTTGCACAATGTTGAGATATTCAACATCAGAGTTGTCGTCTGAAATGCAGAAAAGCTGAGTTGAATTTACACTGTCAAATATGTGCATTATATACCTTGCGAATGGTACTTTATCATAAGGAAAGGTTCTAAATTTTATCTCTTTTTTTGTGGGTATCATAGTATCGCTTAAATGCGTATAATGTCAATAACTTTAATGTACAAATACTATATAGTCGTATGGATGAGTGAAATTGTAATCAGATTATCACAGATTATCGGTATGCATTGACTCTTTGTGGAATGCTCACTCCCTCCATTATTTTATTTCCTGTTGTATGTTGCAGTGAATGAGTCTGATGTAAACGCATGCTGGGGAGGATGGTCCACCTTTAATACTGACTTTGTACAATCTATTAAAGGTTTTTAACCAATTTTGCTTGTTTTGTAAATAAATAAATGCAGTTTTTGTTTAAATGCGCCCTTGCATTATTCCAAAACAGCTGGAAGTATGTTCTCCAATAAACTTATTTTTTAGTTTTTGTATCTGACCAGTTATGTATTTCAAGACTGGGAATATGACGTGGAATTTAAATTCACTTGTTTGTGATGCTGAAATCTTCCACAAGAGGACGCTGTCTTCACATCAGTGTGAAAAGGGATCTCAACGAGGTCCTTTCCAACAAAAAAACAATCTAATACCTGAGTGAGTGAAAATGTTTACATTGATTAATGTACTGCACATTTAGGCGAATGTTTTGATATAATATTTAAACTGCAAACTGTAACAAGAAGTATGCCATACAACATTAAAATACTCAAGATTGATTTGAATGTAACTCACTTTTAGTTTGAATGTGCTTTCACAACAATATGATTTAATCGGCTTTTAATTTACAGCGGTTTATCACATCTGTGTCTCCATTCAAGTCTGAGTGCTTCACCCAAATATTTTCTCTCAGACTTCTGCACTTGTGTTTTCTTTACTTCACATGTGGGCCAGACCGCACGCCTCACGTCTTTCAATTTATGGCACCACGTGAGGAGTGTCAAGCCTCACACGAAGTATCGTCGATAACTCATCGCAGCTCATGCAGGCAAATACTTTTGAACCCTTTTACTTTTTTGATCAAATGCAAGATAAATATGCTGGACAGGAAAAAAACGTTCTTGTTATCTTAACAGCTCGACTTGAATAGCCAAAATTGTCTTACAATGCAAACAAGTACAACCTTAAAGCCCTTTTTTACCTGATGGTTTGCAAATTTTAAGGCCTCGTTCTCATGTCTGTAGGCATCTGCCTTTTTTTTTTGCATATACGAGGACATGCGCCTTCTATTCTCACACATCCAACCGGCCAGATGAAAGCAGATAAAGGGTTTAAAAATAGCACCGACTCCTGCATTCACTCTAATAGCCCCTCAACAGGAAATCATTGACCATAACTCAAATTGAGTTGAGCAGATACACAGATAAAGATTTGGCAGGCGTCCATTCGATACTCTAAAACGGGTAAAAAGGAATGGAATCCTTTTTGCAATCAGATGAAACACGGGATTGTCATCTTTGATTTATTGCGATAATATATGTCAAACCGTAGAGCTCACTCTCTGCTTTTTAACTTGCGGGATTGACAGTAAATCTTTCCAGCTTGATCTTTTCTCTAAAAGTAGCTGACGTCGGCACACAATTCTGCCTGTATGAGGGCAAATATCCTTTAGTCTTTAAGCCAAAACTAGAAAAAAAAGATTTTGAATTAATGGCCATTCGAAGAGTAATCTAGCCATCAGTGCGTCCATATATTTTTTTAATACCTAACATGTTAAGCTGCACACGAACTAGCAAACTTTGATAGAAAGGAACCAAGAAAATACAGTATAGTGGTAGCTGTTCGTACAAGCTTGATTTGTTCCAGGACCATGCTCGTACCTCGAATTAGTAGTGTAACAAGCAAGAATCCCCTGCAAAAAGTGAAAATCTGCAAAGAAGTGAAGCTCCTCTATTCAAAACCCCCAAGGGTCAAACTTAACTTGAGATGATGACCTTACTGACTGAAAAAGAGCAAATACAAAAACTGTTAGATGTGCAATAGTCACTTTTTCATTAATCGTTGGGATATTTCACTTTTTCTGATGGGCTTTCCAAAATTTTAAACTCAAAACACCACACGACACAAACTCTTCTCACATTTATCTATTCTTGGCGTCTTGAATTGGTAAATCCGAGATTTCCATAAGTGCTGGCCAACAGGCCTGGATCTTGGTGGGATCGAATCATATGATGTATAGGGGGTCAACCAGTGAATGCTATCAGTCTCTCTGCTGGTGAAGGGTTGCATGCCACATGAACTTACCCCCTGTAGTTGTAGGCTTAATGTTTGGTGTCCGGTTGGGACGAGCAAAGTGAAATGAATGTCTGATGAATGTAAGTGTGTTCTTCACTCTAGGTGTTAAACTCACGGCGCGCAGGCCACATCCGACCAGGTGAACAATTATATACGGCCCGCAAAATAATTTTGGATACATCCGCTATAATGGCCCGGCGAGATGAACCGCCGATAACTTTCAAACTACAAGTCCCATACTGCAGCGCTTCAGCTGCCACCACAAGACTTCCCAGAAATGTTTTCGCATCAACTGATTAGCTTGAGCCCGACGAGCGCAGCCACTGTTAAAACTACAAACAAACTAATCTAACTAACAAACTACACGTCGGCCATTAAAAGTGAATTTTAAGTGTCAGGAAGCGGGGATGAGCATCTATTTATCCCGCTACAAAGAAAGAGGCATTTCTGGTGGTGTGGACAACATGGATGCCAGACAATCACAATGGCCAAAAGAAAATTTGATGCTGAAAACAGCCTTTCAATAGGATATATATTTTTGGGAGAACAAAGTGTGTGAAGTTATTTAATGTTTACGTTTGTTTACTCTGGAATAATATTCCTGTCATGTTAAAAGCACACATTTTATTTATATTTATATTTTTTTCCATATTTGAAATTTGTCTAGCTTTGACATAATTTATTTTTATGGAGAACATTTGATGTTAAGTTATTTCATGTTTAACTTCATGTTATTCCTCTCTGTTTTGGATTTATGTTTATGTTAAAAAAACGTCAAGTTCTAGTGTATTCAATAAATCTTTATCTTGTTCGGCCCGCTGTGCAAATGTGTTTGACACCCCTGCTCTAGGGGTTATAGGGTGAAATGGCTTCTGTATACACATGGATATTTATAAATATTTTTTTTCATTTTATCAAATACATTTTTGAATAGCGTGAAGCAATGAACCAGCAATAGCCAAAGCGCCAAGTAGCAAGGTGCCTCTGTATGTCCCAATTCTCGTGTCTAGAGGTGCTCGTATATAAAGGTATAACTGTACACCATTAACCAGTTTCCAGCTTGTCGCGGGACACATATGACTATTAAGTCCAACATTTACAAAGTCCCCAATATGCTTGCACCAAAGCATCAACAGTAAACTTTATGGGTGCAGTCTGCTCTTCGTCTGTCCTTCATACCCTATTAATTGCATTCTGTCGCCGCTATTTTCCGCTTGACATAATGGCGCAATTTTTTTTTCCAGACGAACTTTGCCATAATTAGTATGTGTGTGCGGTTGTAACTGTTGCAAATTTGGCTGCGTCCTGCTCCAGCAAAAAAGTTTTTCCTCATTTGTAGTATTATCTTTTTTTAACTTGTTGACCCAAAAAAGTTGTTTATCTAAAGCTGGGGTGTCAAAGTCAATTGGATAGAAGAGCCTAGTAAAAAATTCAGCCACAACCCGAGGGCCCTGACAGATCGAACGCTGAACCATTTTAAAACGCATATAGTCTAGTAAACCAAATTGAATCTACTGAAAAGCTAACAAATACATCCCAATATGATATAGGGCTGCAACTAGTGGGTAATTTCATAATTTATGTATTGGTTGATTATTTTTTCGATCAATTAATCGGATTTCTCATTTATAATGTCCTCCTTTTTATTCAAATATTGAAGTTTTGGACAAAACATCCATCCATCAATCCATTATCTGCACCGCTTATCCTCAGTAGGGTCGCGGAGTGCTGAAGCCCATCCCAATTATCTTCGGGCAGTGGGCAGGTGACACCCTGAACTGGTTGCCAGCCAGTCGCAGGGCACACAGACGGACAATTCACTCGCTCATTCACACCTAGGGACAATTTGGTCCGGCCAATTAATCTGACATGCATGTTTTTGGAATGTGGGAAGAAACTGGAGTGCCTGGAGGAAACCCACGCAAGAACGGGCAGAACATGCAAACTCCACACAGGAAGGTTTGATCTCACAACCTCAGAACTCTGCCGTACACGCGCTAACCACTTCGCCGCCGTGCTGCCCTGGACAAAGCAATAGTGCACAAAACAACAGAATATACTGTATTATAAAACAATAAAAAATATATAAATGTGTGTCAATTAACTAGACAATAGACAAAAATACATACAAATGCATTCTAATATTTAAGATACTCTTTTCCTACCACCTTATTTAAATATCATATTATACTTGGACTTATCAACCAAACAAAAACAAGAAAGAGCAAAACATTTCATTTTGTGTTGCAAGTTTTTTATGTCCTCCAAAAAATGTATCCAAAATGTAAACACTTTCTAAAATTTGTCAACAAATTTGTTTTATTCTTTGATTAAATCTTGGAATATGATAAGCATCCCCAATCTAAAAATGATATATTTTCAAGAATCTGCCTCTTGTTCAGTTAAACAGGTCATTATTATTAGTATCTATCTTTTTTTATTTAATTTATTTACCAACTTTCTGCTTTTTTCTTTTATATTTCTGCTCCCTTGAAAATTTTAGCGTTTCACAGTTTCAT
Source organism: Urocampus carinirostris (assembly GCF_059441175.1). Lineage (NCBI taxonomy): Eukaryota > Metazoa > Chordata > Actinopteri > Syngnathiformes > Syngnathidae > Urocampus > Urocampus carinirostris. The sequence continues at coordinate 56,887,088 of NC_142351.1, read as the reverse complement.
CATGAAACAATGTTAACAAAGTTGAGACATTTATGCCAATTATGTTTGTAATGATGCAATCAGAGCTAATAAGAGCGCGAGGATGACGAAAGGCGGTGGCTGCTGATTTAGGTCGTCCGTCTTTGTAACATGTGATCCACTTGATAGTACAGTGGTACACCTCTACTTATGTATTTACTTGGTTCTGGGAGTAGCTTTGTAACCTGAAAAATTTTAAGTAGTGTTTTGTATGAAAAATAGTTCGTCAATGTGTCCCGGGCACTTTGAACGATGATCAGAGGTATCCAGAACGGTTGATAGGGATGAGGTTCTTCCCTTTTCCTCAACCAAAAACTAATTTGGAGATGTGTTTGAAGTGGATAAAGGCATGCTGGCGCCCTCACGCTCAACTCAACGTGAAGACGATTGATGATAACTGGAACAAAGGTATTTGTTCTACAGTAAGTGTTTATTTTTTATTAAATAGAAGTTCATGCTGCTGTTGGGTCGGTTATAACACAGCACGCTATTAACCTTACAGCATGAGGTGCTATTTTACTTTTACTCAAGTACTGCATTTGGATGACTACTTTTACTGCTACTTGAGTTTCATTATTCTGAAGTAACAGTACTTTTACTTGAGTAAATGTTTTGGCCACTCTACCCACCTCTGCATAAATCACATTTTATCATCACACAAGATAACTAATCAAACGTGTAAAATAGAGATAAGCATATTCTCGTTTAACAATGTGTCGATTTCATAATGGATGTGGTATAACTAACCTTGAAAGTCAATATTTTTATCGGTTTTGTGTTTATTCATTAATATGACCTGAAAAGTATTGTTTTGTACTTTCTCTTCAAAATGTGAAGGCTTCACAATTCTTTTAAGTCAATGTCTGGGTTATGCTAAAACAAGACAAGGCCACAGCAGAGAAAAGTGAAAGGGCCTGTCTCCCTTGAGATATGGAAGTAAAGTGAAGTGAGAATAATTCGTTCCCAGATCGTGTTTGTACCTAGAATTACTCGTTTTCCGAGCAAATTTTCCCTATATGAAATAATTGAAAACCAATGTTCCCGGACTTCTAAAGCACCCAACTTACCCTTAAATAACCACAAAAAAACATCTTCCTGATCACTAAAAAAACACATTCAAATAGTAATTTAAGGTAAACATACATAGCCAGCGTAACTTACCATTACGTCCTGGAAAATGGCTTCATTACATTAAGGGCAATCCATAGACACCAACCGTGTAAAATATTTACTCCAAAACACACGGTAATTGCGACAGATGAATACAAATCCGCCCTAAACATTTCTGCTTCTTGTAATTTGTTCATTTCGCCTCATTATTTCTGATTACAAATAAACACTCAAAACGTTTTTCTCAATATGGTAGTTAGGCCTCCCCTTTTGATTGACACCTTCTCATTGATGAGGGTTTGTCCATGCTAATTTTATTCATACACAAAGCTCGAATTTACATTAAACTTGCATCTTCCTTGACTCATACATTCCACTTGTCTCACTCTTATCTTTACTGCCCGGGCGCCCCTGGCGGCTGTTAGAAAAAAATGCATAAATTTGCCGCAATAAAGCTTTGGAAAAAATAATTTTTCGATAGTTACATTTATTTTACATACCAATTTCATTTAGTTACATTTTAACTTACGTCAGGCCATTCGAGGACAGCCATTACCCTGTTGTGACTCCTGGTGGGAAATAACTTTGCTCTTGTCATTTGACCAGAGACTCACTGCCCATCACCGCCTTTTAATGCTATAGGCCAAGAAGGGAAGAATAGACACACAAAGGGTTAAGTTATTACTTGATGTTGATGTACATTTGTCTTCTTTGAACTGAAAGTCCCATAAACATGTTAAGATAAAAACACTTCATCTGGAAGTTCTTTATTTGCGGCAAAAATTGAATGTTTGCGCTTTCCAGCAGCGATTTCGCTCGATGAGAACTGTAGAATCCACATGAAGGCAACATTGTTATCAAAAGAAAAAAGGTCGCAGTAAATCTGAACTGGAAAAGCCATTGTCTCCTGTTGCCTCTCTGCAACGCTACCTCCCATTCAATGTCATGCAACGTTTATTTTCCGATTAGCTTCTGACATTTACTCAGAATTGAGTGCCGATAATAGCTCATGATTGTTTACTTGCATTGGCTTAGCTGGGACACTGAGCGCATTATTTTGTCTTATCAAAAATGAACTTTTGGCTGCTTTTCACTTTATCTTCCCCAATGAACTCAAGCTCCAGTTTGTTTTATATAGCGTCCCCTAGTGGTTTTGAAAATATTTCAATCATTTAAATAAAAAAATTAAATACAGTGATTTATTTTTGCTGAACCATGATCTATTGGGGATTGGTGCTGGAACATATTTTTCCCTATACGAAGTAATGCTATTCTTATACATTCCTCCCATGAGAGGTAAGATCTTGGGTCTCTATTTTTTTGTCCCCCATCTGCACAACATGCACTTGCTTTGACTCAAGTAATTATTAATATAAACAAAATGCTTACCAAACTATCGTTTTTTTCACTTTAAATCACTAAACCGATATCAATTCTTATCCTCAGGGTTGGGGTGAAAGATGCGCCGTTTCCCCTCTTCCACCTCCCTCACGTCCGATGTAATTTCTGCCTCTTGCCAATAGCTTACAAGCTTTACAAGCTTACTTTCTGCTTTTCTGCTAAGTATTTCACTATTTGCAGCTTGTAATCTGCAGAATATTTTTTTTTTTTGGTGCCATTTCTTCCAGTTTTACTTTTGTCTCTGCACGGCGCTGATGTGCGCGCTTCAGCGCCAAACTATTCATTTTGGCGCTGCTCTTGCTGTGCACACTTGATTTGAGGGACTTGGCCCCAAGTAAAGCCCAAGCTGTATAATTCAGCCGAAACGCACCGTTTGGCGCGCAAGTATGCATGGCCGAAGTCAGGTTTTGTGTTTACTCTAGTGTCAAATAAAGCTTTGGCTTTATTTCTGGGTAAATCAAGTTAATCCGTAGGGCTTGGGCGGGTTCGGGTTTATATACCTGCGACTTTGGTCGGCACTGGCTGCATTTTTAGGCCAGATCTTACCTTCCATCGATCCATGCATTATCTGCGCCGCCTATCCTCACTAGGGTCACAGGCGTGCTGAAGCCCATCTCAGCCGTCTTCTGGCAGTGGGCAGGGGATACCCTGAACTGGTTGCCAGCCAGTCACAGGGCACACAGAGACAGACAACTCACTCGCTCATTCACACCTTGGGACTATTTGGACCGGCCAATTAACTTGACAAGCATGTTTTTGGAACATGGGAGGAAACCGGAGTGCTCGGAGGAAACCAACGCTAGCACGGGGAGAACATGCAAACCCCGCACAGGAAGGCTGTAGCTGGATTTGATCCCATAACCTCAGAACTGTGCCGCTCACTCGCTTATTCCCACCTTGAGGCAATTTCGACGGCTAATTAACCTGTCATGCATGTTTTTAGAGTGTGGGAGTGCCAGGAGGAAATCCACGTGGGGCACGGGCAGCTGCGGTAGCTGGAATTGAACCTGGACCTCCGCACTGTGGGGCTGCGCACTAAACACCCAGACGCCATGCCGCCCCTTTATACCTTTCTATGCATTCCAAAATAATAAAAATATTAATACAACTTACATAAATGTTAAAAAATATACACACTTTAAGGCGGGTTAAAAATAATTCACATGTTAAATGAAAGCCGTACTCATTTCAGACAACAATCATATTCAATTCTTTAATCAAAAATTTGTCTAAAATCGTAAAATTTGACAGGTATGATGGAGTGAGCATTGGGATAGGAATGAGCATTGGGACTCAAGAACGCGACGGCAGAATGCAATCGCGGTCAGGGCGATTGTTTCGAAGACCGAGAGGAATGCGGGAAAGTCGTCCCGAAGCCGATCGTTTGTTCAATGCGGTCTTGGTGTATGTGGTTAGCCGAAAGCGAATCTTCTGTCTCGCAGTAACAACCCAAAAACATGCAATTTTATTTCAATTTAATGTGCATCTTTCAAGGAGTTGAAAGGCTCTAAAAACGGGATGGTATTCACTGTACATCTGCCAAGGCTGAATAGCAAAGAAGAATGCGACCAAAAGGGTAATCTCGGCTGTCCGTATTGAGATAGACTTGGCAGTAAACTTCGCCATAAAATGCCTTTATTCCAATGAGAAGGCAACGGAGCTCCAACGCCTTTTACTTGCCAAGCTGACACACTTATACTGAGAACCAGTCCTGTCATATGTAGAAACAAATATATAAGTAAATGAATTAGGGCTGCAACTAATTCAGGGCACACGAGGAACTTTGAAAAGTCTCAAATGGCATTGAATTATTTTTTTCTAAAAATAAGGCCTTGATTGGCATTAAAATGTCTTACATCAAAAATTTCAAAAGTCTTAAAAATGTGAAGACATCAATATCATTTAAATGTGTTTAATGTAAACAGACTTTGTAACATTTAGCAAATGTCTTTTTTTATGGTAAAATGACATCCGAGCCCTTTAGTGTTACTTGTGGTGTTCCGCAGGGTTCAGTACTTGGCCCCCTTCTTTTCAGTATTTACATGCTTCCATTAGGCGATATTATCTGTAAGCATAATATCAGTTTCCATTGCTACGCAGATGACACTCAACTATATCTTCCGATGGAGGAATCTGCCATACTAAACTGTGGAAATTTGGAGGCCTGCCTCACTGAGATAAAAGAATGGATGTCACTCAACTTCTTGCGCCTTAACTCTGAAAAGACCGAAATGCTAGTTATTGGTCCATCTGAATGCCATGACTTGTTCTCAAAAATGGCTCTGAACATTGACAAATTTAATATCAAAAATTTAGGTTTCATATTTGACCCCGATCGGTCCTTTCAAACACACGTGAAGAATATTACTAAAACAGCTTTTTTCCATCTTTGCAATATTGCTTAAATTTGCCCTACGCTGTCTCAGTCGGATGCGCAGATTATAATTCATGCGTTTGTTACCTCCCGTCTCGATTACTGTAATGCACTACTCTCCGGTCTCCCGAAGTCCAAAATCAAGAGCCTACAGCTGGTACAAAATGCTGCAGCGAGGCTTTTAATTAAGACAAGAAAGTTTGATCACATTACCCCGATTTTAGCTAACCTGCATTGGCTCCCTGTTAAATTAGGATGTGATTTTAAGGTTCTGTTGGTAGTATAGAAAATCATGCATAGACTCCCTCATATCTTTCAGATATAATTTCCCCCTATGTTCCTGTCCAGAGCCTTCGCTCTGAAAACGCTGGTCTACTAGTGATCCCAAGAGCCAAGAAGAGATCCGCAAGTTCGAGAGCGTTCTCCATTCGGGCCCCGGTGCTGTGGATTGGTCTTCCGCCTGAGATTCGATCTGCAACCTCAGTGAAAATGTTTAAATCTAAGCTTAAAACACACTTCTATTCCATAGAATATGAATAATCTATATTTTATGTTGATAATGTGTATTATTTGCCCTCATGTAGGTTTTAGATGAGGGGATGGTGTCATAATAGTCTGTGGTTTGTAATAACCTGTGGTCTGTGCAGCCCTTTGAGAATCTTTGTGATTAAAAGATTTCCAATAAACTTGACTTGACTTTTAATAATTCAAAAATTAACTTTGATGGCAACATGGTGTGAGCACAATACCTGAACTATCAAAACGGTGATTTGGTTTCAGTTGGGTCTTTCCAGTGTTCCTGGGGATCCTTAAAAAGTCTTAAAAGGGTTTTCATTAGTTATTCTAAAAATAAGCCGTTTTTAGCATTAACATGTCTTAAATTCAACTTTTGAAAGCAAGTGGGAACACAATAATAAGATCCATATCTGTTTGAATGAAAAAGATTTCTTAAATTTATATTTTGTCTCATTTTAATAATTCACCGATTCCCTTTTGTGGCAACGTGGCGTGTCAACGATAACTGAAATATCAAAACAGTGATGTAGTTTCAGTCGGGCCTTTCAGAGTATGTCGTTTGTCTTCGGTGAGCCCACAATACATAGAAATCTCGGACAAAAACATTTACTTTGGACCGTGCCTGGAAAGTGTCAATTTAATGAGAAATGTCTGTCTGACAAACGTTTTTTTGCCGTGGTTAAAAGCTGTGTCAGGTCCTGTGTAAGAGGCAGGATGTATTGTGTGGAGATATTTGTGTATATTTGGTGTTTCAATTGTGTTTTTTTTGTCGACTTGGTCTCAATTTTGTTTTCTAAAGGCATCAAATAGTCTTAAAAAGTCTTGAATCGAACTTGCCTTAAAGGCCCGGTCACACAGCCTTTCACGGGCGTATTGCAGCTGAATCACGGCCAAAAGTTTCTGCCCGTGAAGCAGACGCGGTGGAAAATGTGCAAAATTGGCTAAACCCGCTGTTTACCCGTGATATGCCCGCGAAACAGACGCCGGCGACTGTTCCGCGTCCTTATCGCAGGTAACCGCGGCTGCATCGCGTTTGACCGTGCTTACACGCGGTACACACGCTAATGCACGTGATAACACCGTGATACAGGCGCAGAACAAACGTGCTATGACCGTGCTCCACCCGCGATTACCCGCTAAAATTTCGCGTCCTACCTGCGTGTAACCACGTCTTGGCCGCGGCCGTAGCACGTCCTAGCACATTCGTACCGCGTCTTTACCTCGTGTGTACCACGTGTGCCGCCCGCGGTTACCCGTGGTCTAAAGTTTTGAGCAGCGCAAAACTTTTTCGCGCGGCCAACCGCGTGTGAATTTCTTACCGCGTGTAAAGCTCAGCTGTATCTTGTCTGTATCGCGATCTCAAAGCGTCCAACAGCGTCTGCTTCACGGGCAGAAATTTCTGGCCGTGGTTCAGCCTCGATACGCCCGTTAAAGGCTGTGTGACCGGGCCTTAAGCTCTTGGAACCCTGCTTTTAGAGCAGACCCACAATACACATTGCAACTTCAGACAGAGACGTATACTTTGGACCATGGGAATGTGTTAATTTAATGAGATTTGGCTGTTCGACGAACGTTTTTTACCATGGCTAAAAGCTGTGCCATGTGATGTGTTTGAAGCCAGATGTATTGTGTGCAAGACATATTTGTTTCAATTGTGGGTTTTTTGTTGACCTGGGCTTAAATTTGATTTGAAAAAGTCTTGTATTTAACTTCCCTTGAGTCGTTGGATCCCTGTAATTATTTTTTAATAATCCCTGCACTGGTCTCTTATTTTTTCATTTAATCGATGAATAGGATTTTGTAAAAAAACAATTTTAATTTCCTCGATTCAAATTTTGAAGTTTTGGACGGATAAAAAAAGCATACAATACAATATTTATCCTTCCATCTATTATCAGCACCGCTTATTCTCAGCTATCTCAGCCCATCCCAGCTATCTTCGGGCAGGGGACACCCTGAACTGGTTGCCAACCAATCACAGGGCACACAAAGACAGACAACTCACTCGCTCGTACACACCTCGAGACCATTTGGACCAGCCAATTAACCTGATATGCATGTTTTTGGAACGTGGGAGGAAACCCGAGTGCCCGGAGGAAACCAACGCAAACCCCGCACAGGAAGCTGTTAGCTGGATTTGATCCCATGACCTCAGAACTGTGCCACGAACGCAGTAACCACTGCGCTGCTGTTCCGCCGTACAAAACAACACAATATTCCATCCATCCATTATCTGCACCGCACTCAGTAGAGTCGCGGGGGTGTTGGAGCCCATCCCAGCTATCTTCAGGCAGTGGGCAGGGGACACGCTTAACTGGTTGCCAGCTAGTTGCTAGGCACACAGGGACAGACAATTTGCTTGCTGTTCACTTGCAAAATTGATTTTCAATGTTGTGCGAAAATATATGTCCTTGACGTTCTGGATTCCCCTTGGAAGATGAGTGTCTGCCCTGAAGACAAACCATCCATCCATCCATCCATCCATCCATTATCTGCACTGCTTATGCTCAGTAGGGCTGCGGAGGTGCTGGAGGCTGTCCCAGCCATCTTCGAGCAGGGGTCAGGGGACACAATGAACTGGTTGCCAGCCAATCGCAGGGCACACAGGGACAGACAATTCGCTCGCTCATTCACACCTAGGGACAATTTGGACCGGTCAATTCACCTGACATGCATGTTTTTGGAATGTGGGAGGAAACCCACGCAAGCACAGGGAGAACATGCAAACTCCACACAGGAAGTTTGATCTCAGATCTCAGAACTGTGTCGCACACGCGCTAACCACTGCGCCGCCGTGCTGCTGTAAAGAAACCATTGTTGATTTTTTTTTGTGGCTTATAAGCTTTCTATGCTAATAATAAGGAGTTAAGTTTTACTAATTGGATAACTGAAAAGGTACATGACAAAAAAAACAAAATAAACACTAGATACGCGACATGATCCCTGACAGGATACGTGACAAGATGTGTGACAAAATATGCGACGAGATGCACGAAGAGATACGCGAAAAATACACTGATACTCTACATAATGAACGACAAAATACATGACGGAATATAAATGACATCAATAATAGTGAAATAAATAATAATAATAATAATTTCCTTTGTATTGTCATTCTTTGTAAGAACGAAATGTCGATACACCTGACCCGTTGTAGCGAGCCGATGCAGCCGCAGCCAACAGAGGGCGCCGCCATTTTACCAATGCTATAAGTCTTAGGTATGAATGAGAAAATAAATAAAGAAATGCATGAATATATGAATACATTTCATTTATGGGTTAGGTACGATGTGAATTATGTATGTGTTCATTTTTTATACGGCATATATTTGTGGCTATCATTTATTTCGCACTTGGCAGAATGCGTCCTTCATCCACTTGGGGAATGCAACAGGAGCAAGCCATGTGAGTCAGGAAAACAGCTCAGCAGCGCTCAGACTGTGTAAACACGCCACACTCCCCAAAAGGAAAACTCATATCACCAAGAAAAACACACCGAGTCCCCCCGCCCCCCAGTATAGGAATTCCACACATAAAGATGCTTTTGTTTGCTGAAAAAATACAAATGTTAACAAACACACACCCAATTTGCCGGTCTGCGGTGTACGTCCGAGTTAATAAACATAAAGGTGTCAACAGCTGCCGCTGATGTCATTTGGAATTTCTCTTGCCATTTGGTCCGCCTCCCGGCACGTTTTTACGAGTTTTATTGGGCGTCGCAGCAGACGACCTCGCAGGCCCTGCATGCGACGCTTCCTGGAGAATTTGCAGCGGCATGTTTTCAACTGCCGACAAAGGAAATTCCCCCTCTTCGCTCTGTCTTCCCCGTCCAAACACCTCTGAGGGGGAGGAGGGTCCGGAGATGCCGGCTTCAGAGCGGCATGCTGAGTAAGTTTGTATTCCTTATTTGTGGGATGACCATAGCCAGAGTCTTCCCATTTCTGTCAAAGTCAGACGGATGTGCTGGAGCATGCTTTTATAACCTCACATTGCGATTATTGTATTGCCATGCTCTCCGGTCTTTCCGAAAAATTGCCAGCTTGTAGCTACTACAAAATTTAGCAGCACGTGTGCTTACCGGGATCATATTATGCCAATTTTAAAATTGCTGCATTTGTTCTCTGGGCCAGGGTTTGTACTTATATTTCATGGCCAAATTCAAGCACTTTTTACAATCAACAGAAAAAAATCATGTATCTTGCAGACCCACCCTTATATCTGTGATTTACAGTGGACTTGCGAAACTATTTGGCCCCCTTGAACTTTGTGACCTTTTGCCACATTTCAGACTTCAAACATAAATATATAAAACTGTCATTTCTTGTGAGGAATCAACAATAAGTGGGACACAATCATGACGCGGAACACACTTTATTGGATATTCTAAACTTTTTTCTCTTTCTTCACTATCTATCATCTCTCTCTCTCTCTCTCTCTCTCTCTCTCTCTCTTTGTCTTTCTCTCACTAGCTCAGTTTCTCTTTTACTCCTTGTTTCTCTCTTTCCCCCTGTTCCTGCACTTCTCTCTTTCTGTCTTCCTTTTTCATCTCTCTTCCTCTTTTTCTTTCCACTTCCGGCATGTGTCCTCTTTCTTTCTCTTTGTATTTTCCTCTTTGTCTCAAACTGTTTTTCTCTCTATATATCTTTATCTCTCTTACCCTTTCTGTCTCTTTTTTACTCTTAATCTTTATCAATCTTACCCCGCCCTTCTTTTTTAAATGAAACGAAAATAATATGTTTTTGCGATGATTGGTGAATTGGACTTGCAACATCAATAGAAGTCTGGTCCTCCTGGGAGGGGTATTACCTCATGTGCAGCCCATTCTCAAGGTTTCTTCATTTTCTTCAGGCTGCGTTTTTTTTTCCTATCCCTCATGTAGGTTTCAGATCAGGGGATGGTGCAATAGTAGCTGTGCAGACCTTTGAGAATGTTTTTGGGCTATACAAATAAACATGACTTGACTTTCTAACTCCCTCACCCTTTTTTATTTTTTTCCCAGATCAATTTCACTCTTTATTATTGAATTATTATTGTACAGTATGTTTATAATGTTGCTAATTTTGTTATGTATCATTATTATTGTTGTTACTATTATTATATTCCCATTTTGGATAGAACTGTGAGGACTGGTTAGCGTCTCTGGCTAAAAGTTCAGATGTCCTGGGTTCAATTGCTGCACCCAGCCTCCCTATGTGTACTTTGCTCGTTCTTTCTGTGCCTGAGTAGGTTTCTTTTATTCCGGTTTCCTTTTCACATATGAAATACATGCATAGTTGATCAATTAGCAAGTCAAAACTGTCCCAAGGATTTCAATAGTGAGTGAAAGGTTATTTATTCGTAGTTTTACAGTTTTTTTTTGTTCATTTATTTTGTTTGTATAATTATTGTTGTAACTATTTTTACTAAAATGTTTTCGATTTTTAAGAATATATGGTTTTATAGTAAAAATAGCCACAATAGCAATAACAATTTGTTATTACTACAATTAATGCTAATAATAAGTTTGTGTTGTGACACTTAGCTCTTTTCTTAAGGCTTTGTCAACTCATCTTGAAGTGTAAAATAATTGTTAGTACCCTATACCAGTTGTGCCATTTTGTCATAATATTGCTTCACCTGCAGTTCGTCACCTTGCCTGGTTAATTTCTCAGCTTTGGTCTCTTTGAGTGCTCAAAATGGCTAGTGAACCTACTGGTTTACTTGTTGTCATCACACCCATGTTTCCTTGTTACCTTTTAATCTTTATCTGGGTTTGGCTCTTAGTTACAAACTTGCTCAAGTACTTTTGGACTGTCATCCCTCGCTACTTCGTACTTTGCGACTTTAGTGCATCCCTGGTCGATAAATGTTCTAGATTACATTATCGGCAGTATCTCAGGAGGTAGAGCGCTCGTCTTGAGACAGTAAGGTCTCAGGTTCAATTTGCGGCTCCTTGATCAAGACACTGAATCCCTAAAAGGCAGGTAGGAACCCTGTATGACTGACGCGGCTATCGGTGTGTGAGTGTGTGTGTAAATGGGTAAGTGTTAAGCACATTGTAAAGTGATTTTGGGAGGTCTTCAGTGACCTAAAAAGCGCTATATAAATGCAGACCATTTACATTTATCCCTAATCTCATTTAGCTAAAGAGGGGCCATTTGAGCACATTTTTTTGTTGTGCCAGGCGACTGTTTTTGCCATTCTGTCCACCAAAAGGTGAACTGCACTTTGCGGCCGCGACGCCTTATCGCAGATCTCTTCGACTGGGCACCATCAGTGCACACTTTCAACAGGCCTGGCAACCTTGCTTTTTACGATTACTGTATTTCCACCTGAAAAGAACTGCACCTGTTCGACCGTGTTCAATCCCATATTGCTGCGAGCGAAGACCGGCAGAGCGGACTTTAATCGCGCCTGGCAGCTCTTTGATTGCCATCACTGTATATCCGCGTGAAATGAATTACAGTCGTGCTGCCCTGATCCATTATCCCCAATCCTATACTGCTGCGAGCAGGGACAGGCAGAAGATGCATTCTGGCTCGCCTAAAACGAACGGTTCGGTTATCCTCGACTATTCCTTAGAACAGAGGCTGGCAAAGCACTTTTTTTTGGTTCAAGCTGCTAAAGTGTTCCATTGTAGCCTTCTTAAAATGAACAAAATTGTTGGCCAGATTTGTTATCCCAGTCGACCGTTGAGTGTGGGTGTGTTAAAATTGACAGTACCTGTGCCGCCGTGATCCCTTTTTCCTGGTTGACTATTGCTGCAAACTGGGGCCTACAGAGCACATTTTAAAAGTGGGGGGAAGCTACTTTACAAATACTTGAATATCACAGAGGATTCAAGTCCCCATTAATAATGAGGGATTGCAGCATTCCCAAATGCAGTAATAGGCAAACCTGTTATCCTTAAATGCTTTTTGACACACCCAGACAATGATGATTATAATAATCTTAGCAAATACTTCCCTTCCCATAATGATGTGCAAAGAAACATTTAAGCTCTTATCCGTCTTGGAAGCAGGCCTAAGAAAACCAGGTTGCCAACAATACAAATAGAGCCAATTATCTTATTGTGTGTTTCTGCAGCGAAGCTCGCGTTTCACACAAACTTCTTACATACTTGAATGTAATTACTTGCAGAGGTTTGTCCGAACGCCTTCTTGTTAAAATGCAAGAAGCCAACATCCAGTATAATTATGGCTAGCAGCTAGAAAATTAAATCATTAAATTAGAACCAAAAACAATAAAATAAAAATGTTATTGTTGGAGGCCCATAAATACATCAGGCCTGCAGAGGGACACGGAACGTCCGATTGGTGTAACCATCTGCGCTGCTGCAGATGGATCCCTCTCTTTGCACATTAAAACCAATGTCACACACTCAATGAACGGAAAGTAACAGCCTCCACCCCCTTGAACCATATTTGGGTTCAATCTCTTCACGTCCAGAAGATAATTGCATTATTCTGTTATAAACCTACACTACAAAAATAAATTCAGACCCCATTTGCAGAAGAGGTTGCTCTTTTTATTGTAAGCATGTTTTTTTTGTTTGCAATATATTTTATCCGTTGTTTTGAAATAATAATCATAACTCTGGAGTTTTTGCTAATCTTGGTAGAAAATAATTTTTCAAATTAGCAAAATGGTCTACCATCTACTCGATAAGAGAGTTTTTCCAACGAAAGATAAAATGAACAAAATGGTATCGAACATTGATTGTGTTGCTTATATTGAGTGTTTTTTTTAATAAACTTGATACAAAATAGTTCATACAATACAAGCAAATGATGTAGAATCTGTGAGATAACATAATGTTACTTATTTTAACTGAGAAATCTAATTTTAAAGCAAAAGTTATAAGCAAGGTTTTCTACCGATGGTAGATGGTTTTGTATTCCTTTCCGTTCCAAAAAAATATTTATAAAAAACACGAATATAAAAAAAATGATGATATTTAAAATGAGTACAATCTTCGACCAATGGAATTATTTCATTTACTATTTTTAGAACCAGAACAGACGGAGGACCCAGACGCGTAAAGTTTTCACACAACCTTTATTTTACGGGAATGGGGCAGTCATGCGCGTGAACACAACGCCAGTGATATGGCGATCGCTAGTGAGACAGAAGACCGGCGCGGAAAAACAGGAAGCCAGAGGCAGACGAGATCGATACCAGATACACGAGCAGATACCAGACTGACGAGATTGATACGGGACAGGGTGAGCTAGACGGGATCGATACCGCATATCTGGCGCAAGATACCGGACAGGTTGAGACAGTTGGAATCGATACCCGAGACTGGAGACAGGAGCAAGATATCAGACAGGACGAGACTGACGGGATCAATACCGGATACTGGCACAAGATATCAGACAGGACGAGATAGACAAGGTCGATACCAGATACTGGAGACTGGAGTCAGATATCAGACAGGACGAGACTGACGGGATCGATACCGGATACTGGCGCAAGATATCAGACAGGACGAGATAGACGGGATCGATACCAGATACTGGAGATTGGGGTCAGATATCAGACAGGACATGGCAGACGGGCTCGATACCAGATACACGAGCCGATAATGGACAGACGGGATCAATACCGGACAGTACAGGACAGACAGGATCGATACCGAGCAGGATACACAAGCAGGATACTGGACAGAGTCCTAATACACGTCTTGCGGGTGCAGAGGTTCTTTGACGGACTGACAAAGGATGAGTGAGAGCACTGAGGTTAAATAGGAGGGAAGCCAATCAGGAAACGAGCTGCAACTGGCGTCAAATGGGCGGGGCCAATTCAGGGCAATAGGCAACCGTGACAACTACATATTTTAACCATATTGGCAGATAATTCTGCTGATATTAAGTGTTGTTTTTCTAGTTTTAAGAAATTTTAACATAGTGGAATAAGAAAAAATATAATTGAATACGCTAGATTTTTTTTCTTATGTAGCAGGTCGTGGATCAGTTTGCTCATTGCATTTTTTTATTCAATCCAGGTGAAAACATTTGATTATTTAAAGGTTGTGTTTCATTTTTAATTCAACACAAAAGATAAAATGTCCTAAAATAGGCAATATTCATATCGGAATTTCTGTCAAAGTAGAACGAGATGCAAAACTCTTACACATCCACCAACTTTTTAATCAGTGTAGCCAAAAGTGCAGAGAAAAAGAACAATAAACCCATTCAAAAGACATAAAAAAAACTGTGACCAATAGATAAAACAAAAGGAAACTTATACGGCCCCTTATTAAAACATATTAACACAAATAAAGTATATTTTGGGATGAAATGAAAGAAACGGCAGCATGGTGATGACTGGTAAGCACAGGGGGCTCCAACCAGTCTGCCCCCTGAGTACAGCTCAGGTGCTTGCGAACATGTTCTGAAAATAGCTCACCAGTGCTGGGTCATTGTGATTTTCTACTGAAATTTTTTTTTAGTGGTTGACCCCACCTCCAATAGTTAACCTGGTAACACCATAGTAACAACATAGTAATAACAAGATAAGATATTTTCTAAATGCATATCAAACTGGGTTCCCTTTGCATTAATAAGTAACAACAAGTAGCTGTCAGCGTGATAAAGGTTGGAGCCCCCTGGGTTAGCACGTCCGCCTTGTGGTTAAGAGGTCCCGGCTTCCATTCCGGCTTCCAGCCTCCCTTGTGTGGCGCTCGCACGCTGTCCCCTTGTCAGTGTGCGTTTTCTCCAGGCACTCTGGCTTCTTCCCACATATCATAAACATACTTGGCAGGTCAGTTTGCGAGTCAAAATTGTCCATAGGAATAAGTGTGTAAGTGGATGGTTGTCTGTCTCGATGTTCTCTGTGATTGGCTGGCCAGGGTGTCCTCTGCTCTTTGCATGAGGCTGGCCAGGATAGACTCAAGCATTCTAGTGAGGATAAGCAGATGGAAAATCAATGAATGTGTAAAATGAACGACATATTCTGCCAGTGTAGTAGGAATGTATTTTTTGCAGTGTACCAGACTTCGTCTCCAACAACTTTCCAAAGATGCAAGCGCAAATTTTAAAACCCCGGACCCCACACGCGTCACCCACCGCAGATGGTCATTTAAAAATATAGTCTGTACATGTAATCCACAACCGAGGCCATTGCCAAGGAAACAGCTGTCCAAACACGTAAAGATTCGATGTTGGGTTGATGTAGGCCACACGTGGAAACAGAGTTCTTCCCAGTGTTCCGATTGCTTTTCCTTTGTGGCACCGACAGAAGGAGCCATCACAATGCGGCGCTCGATTGTATGTCTAATGATACTGACAAAAAGCGTGAAAATAAATCGCTCACAATAGAACGGTATCCCAGCCACCGAGATGCATATTCATGGACCCGGCGCCGTTTATCCACGAGGCTTGCGGTCTGTTTTAGAAGAGCCAGATCTCAATGGGCCTAAGTGTTCTCATTAAGCTGTTATCCCCTCACATTATCCTCCTAGTTGTGTCGAAGCTAGCTCCCCCTTTCTTGTTCCTGCAGCAGATGTTAAAAAATAGGAGGAGAATCCCCCCCCTCCCACTTTCCGACCTTTGACACACGCGCGAAACACACTGACACACAAACTAGCGCCCATCATCCTGGTATCTAATTAGGTTTCCGAGCACAAAGACTCCCAGATGTCAACGTCCTCCCGGCCCCTTTTTGATCATCATCTTTTGCACAGTGCAGACCGGGTGCACGACCGAGAGAGGCGTTTTGGGGTTTTGGGGGTCGTGCACGCTGTAGGCGTCGACGCGTGTCACTCTGAGGAGATCAGTGCCAAGCCGTTTTAACATACAAGTAATGGCTTTAGGTGTAAATCACAGCAAATCAGGAGGGAAGGCGTGCCGGCCCAGATAAGGAGATGCATGACAAAAATTGTGTTCACACAAAATGATTTTATTTTTAAATCCAAATAAGATTTGCATCCTCTCTAAACTCATGGCATCGTAAGTATCCATAAAGAAATATATTGTTTACTGCCAGTGAGTCACTGGCAGTGACAGCCGTATACATCAATATCCTTTTTACTCTAAGCAGAGCTGTACAATAAAGCTCATTTATTAAATCAGTTTTATTTTTTGCAAAAATACATGAACTATCATACCAATGTTATTTTTTATGAAAAATCATAGGCTGAGAAATTTGTATTTCTTTTAAACAGTGTAATCCCAGGTTCTCTCCATGTTTTTTCTGGCAGGATGCAGCCACGCTGTGGTCTGAGGCCCGGGCCTACCTTTGCACCAGACAACACAGACAGACAACACAGTGCAAAGAGTTACTTAATGGTGTTATTTTTTTCAGTAACGGGGTAGTCTAATAATTTTTTTCTGCTGTTAAAATGCCGGTGTTGTTACTGACTGTTGAAATTATTTTATGTCACATCCATACGGATCATGTCATCATTCAAAATAGTACCATTTAGTTAGATAGCGATTACAAATACAGTATTTACTAATGCGCTGAAAGAAAAGGTGAATGAGGGCTGAGTTCCAAAAAAATGTGAGCCACTAGTGCTGTTGACATTCATGGATGCAACGGCAACCGACTCTTGTCGTTCGCAACCGAAAAGGCTCAATGAACCAGCTACCCACCCGTAAAGAGCCATTTCCTTTCGAAACGCTGTTTTTCTCTTGTGATTGCTTAGAATTAAATTTTTCAAGGATTGTGGGATTTTGACTTTACATTTGTTGAATGAAAAAAGCTTAGAATTGTTATGTATTTTGTCTTTTCTCTGTACGTTTATTCATGTTTTAATTTATGTTTCCCACTTTGCCAGTCCCCACTTGCAGCAAAATGCGATCAGGATAATTGATCGTGATCCTACGAGTACTGTTCAATTCCTAGTAGTCAGAACGGCACACAGGGCTTTCTCTACCGACACAAATTTGCTCTCTCTGCCCCTTCTCTGGGGATAATTGATCACGGCCACACAGCGCAGTCTATTTTAGGTGAGTCAAACGGAAAAAGTGCTACCAGGGCCAACAAAAGTGCACTCTGTCAGCCCCTGCTCGCAGCAAAATTTGATCTGAATAATTGATCACAGCCGCACAAGTACAGTTGACTTTTTTGGGTAAACCGCAATATAGAGCTTCCGGGCCCGACACAAACTTGCTCTGTGCCCCCTGCTCTCAGTAATCATCGATTCCTGTCACATGGGTGCAGTTCTTACGTGGAAATAGCAGCCACAAGAGAGCGTACAGGGCCAACCAAAGTGCGCTTTGTCTGTCCCGGCTCGCAGCGTTATGCAATCAAGGATAAGGAGTCGCGGCCGTACGAGTATAGTCCACATTTGGGTACACAGAAGGGCAAAAAAGATCTTCTGGGCCCGAAACAAATTTTCTCTCTCAGCTCCTCATCTAGGCAATAGTCTAGGAATAATTGATAGTGGCCACACAGTGCAGCTCATTTTAGGCAGGCCGAACCCCCCAAAAACTGTGCTGTGCCAAAGTGCATCAAGTACACAGATAGCAAGGATTTAATTTTGTTTAACATTTTTTGAAGTACTTTTAAGGCCACCAAGTTTAAAGCAGCGACGGATTACGGTCGATAAATTGTGACGAGCTATTTTTTTTAACAAAGTATCAAGTTTAGGTTTACTGATTTTTTCCAAAATGGATTAAAATCAGCAAAGGCCAGAAAGACCGATAAAATCCAGATTTGAAATTTGTGCCATATGACCCGTACTTAACTCTAAATGGGCTAGCTGTGAAAGACCTAATCTCTTTTGGATTTGTTAGACAAAAGTTAAATTGAATCTCTTATCAGCTCTCTTATCTGAGCGGACACAGTAGTTTGTTGACTTATTACTTCCGATTTGTTTGCAACCTTCCACCCAGGCTTTCTAATGTACCGATACAAACGGTGACAATAGGCTCACAATCTGCTGAAATTTTTCACACACACACACGTATATATATATATACACACATATATATATATATATATATATATATATATATATATATATATATATATATATATATATATATATATATATATATATATATATATATATATATATATATATATATATATATATATATATATATATATATATATATATATATATATATATATATATACTGCAGTAAAAACTAAATCTTGCTTCATAATCAGAAAAGGTTTTTCTCAATTTTAATATTTTTTTAAATAAATTAAGATGTATCATCCATCAATAAGCAAAAGGATATACACTCGCAAATTATTAAATTAAAGAAATATTTCCAACTAAGATCAAAAATAACATAATAATATACTGTAATTCCTTGCTAGTTTGTGGCCTCGGTGTATTGCAGGTTGAAAAAAAGAGCCTTTATCCCTGATGGCAATTTCCTGCAAGTAACACAGCACATTTTTGTCCTGGCCTGGTGGCTCATTTTTGCCCTTTACTTCACCAAAAAGCGAAATGCAGTCATGCAGTTGCAATCCCTCCATCCATCCATCCATTATCTGTGGGGGTAGCAGCTTTAAAAGGGAAGCCCAGACGTCCCTATCCCCAGCCACCTCCTCCAGCTCACTCGACGGGATCCCGAGGCATTCCCAAGCCAGCCAAGAGACCTAGGCTGCGTCCCATTCTTCGCACTTCCACTCGCTATGTGCCCTAGTCACTCGGTTTGCGCGTTCACGTGAAAATGGGGTGTGTCCCGATACTCTCAAGACCGAGGCAGAAGTGCCCTCAAACCATGTCGTAACCACTTCAAGACCGAGGGGGCTCTCGACCTCACTTGGCGGCGAAGTGACTACCCAGAAGGCTTTGCGAATTCTCAATATCAACAAACATGCCCGAAAAGGAACCGCACAAATGTAAGTAGTTTTCCACAACCACGCATGTATTTGCAACAAAATGTATTGAGATATCTTAGTTAGACGTAAATGCAATAGAAAATCGTATTTTCGCGTTAAAACACGAACATTGCAAAATCGCTACTTTACGAAGTGCACTAATCTACCAAGGGAGCTGGCAAAAAAAAATCTTCACGCTACAAACTGTAAAGTAGGATAACTGCAGAAAATCACGGTTCAGCCCATCCCTGTTTTTATCTTAAACGAGTCGTGCTTTTACATTTACATGGCCAGTCGCTAAAGGAGCATAGTCAGAATACCGTTCTGGACATAGCGCTTGTTTACTGCACACAATTTCGGGTGTCGTGTTTTATTTACAATATGATTCTTTCATGTGAGATCAGAATGCATTAGTTTTCATCATGCATTATGAGTAATGTCTCCGAATTTCTCGTGGAAATACAGTTGAAACAAACTATTATCACATAATCCACTGCCTTCTCTGTAAACACATATTAAGTAAACTAATTACCTTCTCAAAATGTTGTCCAAATGTGGAGACAACTCTAAAGCATATGTGATGCTGGCCAATAGAAGGTTCATACAGCCATAAGAATAACATGTCATTTTTTTGTATCTATTCACTATCAAATAATTATCCAGAACACATCCTATAATTTCCTGTCTCATATCAACTTGTTGAGCATCCTATACACAGTTGTTTTTGTACAATACATCAGCATTAAGTAATTCTTGTTTTTTCCACCCAACCTAAAGGCCACTGTAGAACGTCCCGTGGAAGAGCTGGTCACCATCACAGCTACCACCGGGCACGTCGTTGGCACCTTCTAATCGGGCGCCAAACCCCAAATCACCCAGAAAAAAAAGGAAGCACGATACACTCCTTGACTTTTTGAAAGCGGAGTCTGCCGGAGCGAGGAAAAGGCTCGAAGAAACTGTGGCCAAAACTGAGCGGTTCCCGTCCTTTTTGGGAAGCTCGTTGACAAATTTCCAGAACAGTGACATCTCTGCAATGTTTCCCTTTGTTTTATAAAATGATTTTTTTTTTATTATTATTAAGAACTCAATGAAGTTCCAGTTTGTGTTTCCAGCTTTATGGAAGTATTGGTATATTTTTGTTAAAATTTGTGACACATTATTTATTTACTATTATGTATTTTGGCCCAATGTGAGTTTGTTTTTCTGAAATTAAACTATTATTTAAGCTGGAGTGATTTGTAGTTGTTTTCTGTCCAACAGTCACATAGTTCACACACAGTATCTCACATCATTATGAAATAAACCACCAAGGTGTTACTCAAAATGAAGATGTTTATTGAATAGTAATGCAGAAAAGCAAATAATGCAAATGTGGGTCTGACTTCCAGAGCCTAAAATATGGCTTTTGGGCAATTTATTCCATATTAACTGTGGACAATTCTTTGTACGGTGGACCTGGGAACCCTGAAGACCCGTGACACCACACGGTAGGACAGAGCGTGGACCAGCCAGTACACGTAGATCAAGACCTCCAGCCATGGCCCTGTTCCCTCTTTAGCAGCTCCTGCAGGGCCCACATAACCTTCTTGCTCAACCTTAAGTCCTGAATGAGTTCTGACTCCACATCCAACCATAAGCACAGGATGGGAACATTCCTGTCCAACCTGTCCACGCTTATGGGACAGCCACTCTGGAACGCAATAGATAACAAATCAATTTAGACATAAATGTGGGCATAGAAAAGAAAAAGACCGCTTTAACTGTGATGTAAGCATCATGAAAAAATGTTGAAATTACCTTTTTATATTCAATGACAACTCTTTTGAATTAAATTCCTTATGAACTAAGGTTTTTGGGTCGTACAGGGAAGTTTGGTGACGATATTATGCCAGCTAAAGGGTCAGGTGGACTGTTCTTGTGTTTGTTTACGTTTCGTCATGTCACAGATTCAAGACCCCTACAATATGTCATAAAATGGCATTAAGATACTAATAAGTAGATTGCCATTTATGTCTACACAAACTAGGGTATTATGTGAACGTGCATTGTATGTTAACTCTTACTGTATATGACCGAACGGGTCATTTTTTTTAATGAGTGTACGTACCTTGTAAAGATGAATCAGCACTACATAGCGCCGAAGCTGTCTTCAGTATAGCACATTTCTCCTCCGTTGATTAGAGACACGGAAAAGATGAAGAGCTTTCAGGCAATCGGTAATAACACAGCAGTAGCGGGCATTTTTAACGTTGCACGAACTCTCCAACTGACACACTACAGGTTGAGACTCGAGTTGTTTACATGTGACGTAGACCAATACGTCACTGAGGTCTACAGCCAATTAATATTACCGCCATCTCCTGGACAGGGGTGGAACCTTGCAAGTCTTGTCCAAACCATCTCCACTTTGCACTCCACCGGCGGAGGGCACTCCTCTATCGAGGGACCTCACTGGAGGGTCCTCAGGGCCGAGTGAGAGAAATGGGATTGGGCCCTAGTCTCTCCAGCGTGTCCTGGGTCACCCCCGGGGTCTCCTGCCGGTGGGATATGCCCGGAACACCTCCCGAGGGAGTCGTCCAGAAGGCATCCTTATCAGATGGCCGAGCCACCTCAACTGGCTCATCTCAATGCGAAAGGAGAAGTGGCTCGACACAGAGTCCCTCCCGGATGACTGAGCTTCTCACCTTATGTCTAAGGGAAAACCCAGACACCCTGTGGAGGAAACTCATTTCGGCCACTTGTATCCGGGATCGTGTTCTTTTGGTCATAACCCAAAGTTCATGACCATAGGTGAGGGTAGGAACATAGATCGACTGGTAGATCGAGAGCCCTGCCTATCGGCTCAGCTCCCTCTTCACCACGACGGAATGAATGACGGTAAACGCTGCACCGACCCGTCTGTCGATCTCCCGTTCCATCCTACCCTCACTCAGGAACAAGACCCCAAGATACTTGAACTCCTCCACTTGGGGCAAGATCTCATCCCCAACCTGGAGGGAGCATGCCACCCTTTTCCGGCTGAGTACCATGGTCTCGGGCTTAGAGGTGCTGATCCTCATCTCGGCCGCTTCACACACGGCTGCGAATCACTCAGGCGAGAGCTGAAGATCATGGCCTGAGGAATCCAACAGCACCACGTCCTCTGCAAAAAGCAGTGACGCAATGCTGGGGCCCCCAAACCGGACTCCACCACCACTAACGCTGCGCAAAAGTTATGAACAGAATCGATGACAAAGGGCAGCCCTGGCAAAGTCCAATCCTCACCGGGAACAAATCCGATTTATTGCCGGCAATGCGGACCAGACTCTGGCACCGGGCATACAGGGACCGCACAGCCCGGATAAGATGTGTGCGGTACCCCATACTCCCGAAGCACCCCCCACAGGGCCTCCCGAGGAACACAGTCGAATGCCTTCTCCAAGTCCACAAAACACATGTAGACCGGACAGGCAAACTCTCATGCACCCTCAAGGACCCTGCAGAGTGTGTAGAGCTGGTCCAGTGTTCTACGGCCAGGACGAAAACAACACTGTTCCTCCTGAATATAAGATTCGACCTCCTGGCAGACCCTCTCGAGTACCCCTGAATAGACCTTACCCGGGAGGCTGAGAAGTGTGATTGCCCTGTAGTTGGAACACATTCTCCGGTCCCCCTTCTTGAAGAGGGGAACCACCACCCAAGCCTGTCAGTCCAGAGGCACTTTACCCGATGTCCACGCGATGTTGCAGAGGCGTGTCAACCATGACACGCCCACAACATCCAGGGTCTCAGTGAACTCCGGGCCCTGCCACAGAGGAGCTTTTTGACAACCTCAGTGATTTCAACCCGAGAGATACGAGAGCCGAACTCAGAGTCCTCCAGCTCTGCTTCCCCAGAGGAAGACGTGTCGGCGGGATTGAGGAGGTCTTCAAAGTACTCCGCCCACCAATTCACAACGTCCCGGGTCGAGGTCAGCAGCGCCCCATCGCCACTATACACAGTGTCGATGGCACACTGCTTCCCCCCCCTAAGACGCTGAATGGTGGACCAGAATTTCCTCGAAGCCGTTCGTAAGTCGGCTTCCATGGCCTCACCAAACTCCTCCCATGCCCAGAATTTTGCCTCGGCAACCGCCGAAGCCGCATTCCACTTGGCCAGCCGATACCTGCCAGCTGCTTCCAGAGTCCCACAGACAGGAAGGCCCGATAAGACTCTTTCTTCAGCTTGTTGGCATCCCTCACCGGCGGTGACCACTAACGGTTCTGAGGGTTGCCGCCGCGGCAGGCACCGACTACCTTATGGCCACAGCTCCGATGAGCCGCCTCGACAATGGAGGCGGGAAACATGGTCCAATCTGAATCAATGTCCCCCGCGGCTGCAGAGCGCTTGCAATCCATAATATCTGATCCCTAATTTCTGTGAGTGGGGACCAGCAAAAGACACTTTTATCGGACATTCTGGCCCGCTTAAAACGAAAAGCATGGTTGTGTCTATAATCCCCTATCCCAGTCAACTAATTTCTGAGAGCAGGGGCTGGCAGAATGCTTTATTTTTTATGTACGGGCAGCCGAAGCTTGCTATATTGGCCATTCGTAAATCAACTTCACTGGTTTGGCCACAATCCATTGTCTCCAGTCGACTTTTGCTGGGATCTGGGGTCAAGAGAGCAAATTTTTCTCATATGTGGCGACTTTATCCCCCGTTCTTTCTGCCTAAAATGAACAGCACCTGTGCTACTGCGATCCATTATTGCGGCAAGGGGGGGCTGGTCTACTTTGCGGATTTTCGCACAGTGTGGCGGGTTGTGCTCTCCTTTAGATGTGATAAATAAGAGATTACAGTACCATACTGGAGATCAGGGGTCTCACACTCCCAGCCCGGGGGCCAATTGCATTCCGCAGGTTAATGAGTTGAAGCACCCACCTGAATGTGAACGTTTAAAGGGACAGTGTATTTTTAGCGCCTCCTGGTAGTAGAAAAGAATAATCAATAATTTAAAAAAAATGTGCGAAAGGCTGCGAAAAACAATTAGAAGAACTAAGGTTTGGTCATTTTGAGTATCCGTAGTTTACATTTTTGGTCATCATGGCGTTTCTTTTCGGTTGCACTACACAAAACCGAAACATCTAATGGTGAACTTATAGGCACTGTCCCAATTAAAGTACCATATTTTCCGCACTATAAGGCGCACCGTGTTATAAGTCGCACCTTCAATGAATGATATATTTTAAAACTTTTTCCATACATAAGGTGCACCGCATTATAAGGCGCTACAGTAGAGGATGTAGTTACGTTATGCAACCATTAGATGGTGCCGCGCTAAAGGGAATGTCAACAAAACAGTCAGATAGGTCAGTCAAACTTTATTAATAGATAACAAACAAGCTTTCCTCAACTCCATTCACTCCCAAAATGAATAAACAGCTGTTTTATTATTTTCTCTGAGGTAAAGCATTTTTGTGACACATCTTTAACATCTTTGAACAACAGCAAGGCATAACATTTTACTTTTCCTCCATTTAGTCAACACGCAAAAAAACGTCTGATACTGTTATGGTAAATTAAACGTTAGTGCAATCGCAATTCTGATATAGTGACACTTGTAATGTGCAAAAACAATAACAAGTGCAAAACAATAACAATAAAGCAATAACATAATAACTGTAAAATGTAAAACGTAAACACACAAAAGAAAAAACATAAAGCTCACTCTATCAGCTCCTCATCTACGAATCCCTCGAATTCTTCTTCTGCAGTGTTCGAATTGACCATCTCAGTGAATGGGCCATCCAACACGTCCGGCTCCGTCTCATCAAGGTCGTCATTAATCGAGTCAGTGTCGCTGTTGTTGTCTGGCAGTTCGGGGACAATTCAACAACCCACTGTTCAAGTGTGTCCTCTAACTGTGGCCATCTCGCTTTATTGCCACGGAAACTTTGTTTAGTCTTCTTTACTTGGCACAGCTCATCCTCATGCTTCCTCCACTTCCGCACCATCGATTCATTAATGTTAAACTCTTTTGCTGCTGCTCTATTTTCGTGTTCTACTGCGTGACTGATCGCCTTGAGTTCAAACTCTGGGTTGTAAGCGTGTCTCTTAATCGGAGCCATTTCAGGGTCTTTATACAAACCCACAAATAAAAGAGAATCGTTGTTTAATATTTCCCAGTTTAAACAGCGCACTTCTTCTTCTACGCGAAAAATGGAGTCGGTGGCTGCTTACCGTAAGTTGCGAGACCTGTCGCGGCTCAATATTGATCCATATATAAGGCGCACCGGATTATAAGGCGCATAGTCAGCTTTTTAGAAAAAAACAAAACAGATTTTAGGTGCGCCTTATAGTGCGGAAAATACGGTAACCCTATGCAAATAATGGATTCATTTGGTGTATTTTCACATTCATGCTTAAATTTTTTTGTGTAAAACGTTTCTTTCTAGAATATATATTAGAATAGTAGGATCTGTTTTTCATGTGAAACCTCAACCTCAGCTCCGGCAGACCCCTAAGTAAATTTATTTTGAGACCACGGCTCTAGATAAAACATTTAAGCTTATTTTAAGTATAGATTTTCATGTTTAACGAATTAAGAAAAATATCGTAAAAGTAAGATAGCGGATACTTAAAATGATAATTTATTTCTGCTAATAAGATATGAATTTCGTTTTTAGATGTACTCATGTATTCTCTCTCTGCAGCAAGTAGAGCTGCAGGCTCTTTGATTTACATGAAATCTGATCTTCAAACATGCACTATAATAACAACACATGTGTTGTCAGTCTTTACAGGCTGCACATTTCACATCCTGTTCCCTGATTAGTCGGCTTCCTCCTCGACCTAAACTGCCTGAGGACATGTAGAAATGGGGCAGTGTGTTTGAAAACGCGCCGCGATGGGTCAAATGCGTCGAGGCTTTTCGTTGATCGTTTTGGATTTGGTGATGTGGCCAGAACGGGATGTGTCACGTTGATGTGTAAGGATGTTTGACAAGTGCACTCACGCGGCCCACCAAGCTCACGCCAAACGGGGCCACGCTAATGACGTGAATCGCAGCCTTTTTCATGCTTTAGACACTGAAAATGATTGAACGACACAATGCAAAAATTAATCAGTAAATGGTTTTACCGTGCGCTATATCAGGGGTTCTCAATTTGTCTGACTCGAGGACCCACCATTCCAACCTAATGACAAGCTGCGACCCAATACAAGAAGAAAATCCCAAATGTATCAGATGAAGGATTTTGCAGTTTAAATCAGTGAAAGTAATATATATTAACCCTTATTCCAAAAACAAAATGACCAGCAACACGACTGTATATACTTGCTGTATATTCTCAAATATGAAAATGTATTTCATTTTATTTATACAGCCCTTTACAACAATCCTTTCACTGTACCAAAGTGCCTTACAGTGATAACCGAGGAACAATTAGGAAAAATAAAAAGATAAATACAATCATGATTTTAAACAATAGCAGACAATAAAAACAATAAATACATCAGTATCATGTAAAATAAAACAAAATAAGTGTCCTCGAACTACTGAGTATTAAAAGCCATCCTGAAGAAGTGCGGTTTTAGCCTGAAATTAACAAAGCACAGGTCAGAAATAAGACGCAACTCGACTGGGAGCTGATTCCAGGACCTGGTAGCGGCTACAGAAAAGGCTAGGTCACCACAGCGTTTATATTTTGACTTGTCCACAAGTTGGTCCTTGGACCTCAAAACTCTACCTGACAAACAAGATGGGGCCAAACTGTTAAGAGCTTTAAAAACAAACATTAAAAGTTTAAAACCAATTCTAAAATGCATGGAAAGTCAGTAAAGGAATTTAAAAATAGGAGAGACAGGTCTGCTGGTGTTTGTTAAAAAAATATATAGATAGATAGATATGTCCAGGCCTCTCCAAACAAATATGTATATACACTCTCAAAAATGTTTTGTATTTTGCAATCATTTTCTTCTTTGACTTGATCGTTTTATCTTTAACTTTCTTGAGACCCATTATTATGGGCAAAAAAGGAAATAAAACAAACCCAAGATAAAATGGTATGTGGTCCCTCTCAAACACAACAGTACTGAATGACTGAACAGGAAGAAGAGATCAAGCAGGGCATTGTTGCCATCTAATCTTTAATTGACTCTTGTTTTTTTTAAAAAAAAAACTTTCTTCGTCTTATTTTGCCGAGGTGAAAACAGACAGCAACGGCGAGAGAACTGATACCTATCCACCAGGATTCTAGGGATATGGATGGTTGTTAACATTTGCATTACACTGAATGCAATGGGTATCTGATTCTAATCACAAGGAATTTCAGTTTGCTTCGTCATGACTTTGAGAATCGCTTGTACAACAGACTAGTTTAATGTCTGACGATATGCATGCGGCCTGGACCGGTAATAACATCAACAATTTGGTACCATGACTAAAAATAGAGTGATGATGAGTTGAGAACTTAAAGCCTTTTCTTGTGTCATTTGAATCACATCTGGTCTAGTAGATACATTCTTGGTTGCATTAAATGCAGTTGTAAACAATTATATGCAAAGGTGATCAGTGATATGTTCCCGCGCATTTCAGAAGTTTAAATTTGACGGCCTTTTTCTCAAAATGGATAAAACGGTGGGATACAGCTCAACTCGTATTCTACAATCGAGTATTAATCTGCTATTTTCACACGTCTAATTGTATAACTTTTCTTAATCAAAATGTTTTCAGAGATGGCACATTGGACAGGACCTACAGCATCTACGTCACAGACTTGTTATCATTCTCTGCACAAATTATAGAGATCCTATTTTAAAGACCTCTGACCTCTGTGCATCCATCATCTGACCTCTGACCCTTGCCCTTGCCGGTGAGGAAGTGCGGTGACCCTTCTCTGCATGGCCACGGCCCGTTTCTCATTGTACAGGAGTAGTATGCATAAAGTGTTTATCTTCGGCTGTGGTCTTAGCCAGGTCCAACTGGTTCCCAGCGCTGTTTGGAGAGGCCTGGAAAAACAAAGGGCCCAGGGGTGGGTGGAAGGGGCGGGAAAACCTGGCTTTGTGAAGCTGGGGAAAAGGGAGGGAACTTGGACTCTGGTCTTAGGTGGAAGGTGAAAACCTCCATGCGAGTGAAATGAAGAACTGTCGGACGCAAGGTGTTGATTCTCTCTGGGTTTTTCCTCCCGTAGCAGACGGATCCAGGTGATTGAGACGACGTCGGACAGAAAAAGACAGGACGGACATGAGGACAGCGACAAGGAATTAAAGAGACGGTCTCTTGGCCGACTTGTAAGTCATTATTCTTCTGTTACTGATATGCATCTTACGAGATGGAAACGCTCATGCAAATACATTGTTTGCTTGCTCAGCCTCCGGGGAAAAGATCGTTTTTCAGTTCCTGTGTGGGAAGTCAGAGCAAACATGCATTTACTGTGTTTGTCCTTGTCTTTTTATCCTTTTACCTTGAAGAATCTCGTTGTACTTCCGTATAGAGACATCTAGGCCATTCGTTCATCCATTCATTCATCCATTCTGATAATGTTTACGTTTGGGGTCTAAGTGTGCATGTATATATCTCTTTATTTGTGTGTTTGTGTGTTTAGATATGACAATCATATTTTACTAGCAGTCAGATAGGTTACCTTAGATGAGAAAAATGCCCCAAAAAATGCTGACTCAGCATTTTTTTTTTTTTTTTTTTAGCATTTGTCACCGAAAAAGAGCAAGAGAATGACTGCTTTTTTACTCCCAGTCTATAGTTTTCTCTTGTCTTCTCCATGGCTTCTTTTTATCTTGGGGTTGCTCTTTTCCAAACAATATATATGGGCTGTTTGTGCCCTCATTTCAGGATTTTAGTCTCCAACTGGACTTAGTTTTACTATTTGGGTTTTCCATTCCCATGTGGCAATGACCCTGCCAAAAAGGCAAATGCCACCCAAAATTAATTTCACGTCTCAACGCGCACAACCATTTTAGTACATTCATTCATTCATTCGTTCGTTCGTTCGTTCGTTCGTTCGTTCGTTCATTCATACTCATATTTTGTAATTTTCCCTGTGTTTTTAAACACTCTTGCGCTTGCACTACCCAATAAGGTGACATCTGGTGGGCAAATAATATACACTCTCACTTTAAGAATATTGTTTTGGTTTTACAATAATTCAAACTTTTTCTTTAAATAGCACATAATAATACTGTACGTAAAATATGCAAAAATATCTCAAATTACTTTGAATTATATTTTTGGGGGGATTTATTTACTTTTAGGTTTTCATTTCATTTGTATTCCCTTTAAAATTAATTTTTAGAATCAAATTGAACTAAAAAAGTTTACTTGTAAATTTCTTTTTTTCCAAAATTTTCCAACTTGACTGTTTGCATTGAGCACATTTATTAATGAACACCACTCTTTTGCTCGCGAACCATTATCCCTTGTCGACTTATGCTAAGAACGGGGGCCATAAGAGCAATTTGTGCCACGCGTGGTGGCTTTTTTTTCCCATTTCTTCTATCTAAATTAAACAGCACCCGTTTGGACACAGTCGATTATCCTTGGTTGACTTGAAGCAAGCGTGAGCTGGCAAAGCACATACTTAATCCCCATGTTAAGTATGAGGCTACTTTCCGTATTTTCATATATCACAGGGTGAGGAGGGGGGAGTGTTGTCTGATCCCAATTAACTGACAATTAACGACCAATTACAGTAGTCTGTTTTTAATTTCGTCTCATTTCTCTTGGTTACGTTGCCTTTAATGTATCAATGTGGGTGTTAGATTTTCTTGTCCATTCAGTTTTAAACCGCTCGTGTGTTGCAAGAAGATGCTGTAAACCTTCAATCTGATTTTCAAGGGCCATGGGAATCTGTTGGAGTCATTCTCTAGCAAATCCGATTTCAATTAGCACCTCACAGAGTGAGCATGTAACTTTCAAAAAGATTCATGCAGGTTTAAGTGAGATGACATAATGCGTCGGAGCGTTCACGGCAGGGGTGACAGGTTTTGTCACATGTGCTCCTGCAGTCAGTCAGTAACTCATTAAGAGCTTCACATGGAATGTCACCACGCACACACATGTGCTACTGCTGGTGGTCTGCCATTGGCAGACCGTTATCAGGGGGAGAAACCTATCGTAGCCGGAGGTTAACTGAAGGTGAATCTGTTTTCAAAGGCCTCTTTAAAATGTCAAGTGCAGCCATGCTCTGTGTTTTGTCACATTCACACCCTCCGGCCATGCCCAATCCAACCACTCACAACTTTGTACGAGAGTCCTGCTTGCGCTGAGAAAGAAAGGAATATCCAAAGGGAATTTTTCATTCAGCTGTATATTGCAAAAAAAGATCCTATTTCAGTATCCACATTCTGTGTGAATTCGGAGCAACACACTCGTCCCCCAAAAGCGTGTGTCACCTTTTTTCTCAGTTTTGAGTCAGAATCCACTATTTGTGTTGATGCAATGTGTGACTCAGCTGTCTTTGCATTCTTTTTAACCTTTGGACAGGAGCTGGGTGCCTTGTCTCATCTGAATCATATTGTGGAAGGACCTAGTGCAGGCAGTGGAGTAACTGGGGCACTGTCAGCATTACATAAGTGCAATGTTGCTGGGTTGATTCGGCGCCGCTATTTATTTTTATCACTGGGCGTCCGCCTGTGGTGGAAACACTCGTTTTTACGCGGGGATGTGCACAGTGAACGGCTGCCAGAGAGATTTAAAGTAGGTCGCTGACAAAATGCTGCTGGTCAAGCTTGAACGCCATTGGCTCGATTCGGCCTATGGATCTGAGCCATGATTTTTCTGTGTTTCGGTTTACCGAGAATTTTGGTTTTACCAAGTAAAAAGCTATTGCAATTTGACTGTGTGGTTAACATGGAGAGATATCTGCATTCTTGTGACAGTGAGTTTGTGTAAAGCACTGCACATAACAGGGAAAGTCTTTCAGTTGAATTTAATTTGACTTTATTGTGTTAAAAAATTTGAAAACCGGCTCACTATATTTTTTTCCACACGTTATTATTTAAAGGAGCAGATTCCACCATACGTGTCGAAGACAATAATTGCCAAGCAAAGAATAAACAAACAAACATGCCACTATCAATGGACACATCTTTGGATGAACAATTAATTTTGTCCAAATAGAATCAACCAGAGTTTCCTTTTTTGAAGAACATATGGCAAACGAACAAAATTAAAGCATTATATTAGTGGATTGTGAATTGACATTTTACATACATTTTTGAGTAAATAAAACTGTTTTTCAAACAAAAATTTAGATTATTTTGGGAAGCTAATTTCAGCAAAAAAGAATAAAAATATTAACCTTGGAACATCAATGAGTTTACTTGTGTCATTTTGCAATCAGCAAAGCATACCTGTAAAATTGCTCATACTCTGCTGAAAA
This sequence comes from Urocampus carinirostris, assembly GCF_059441175.1. NCBI lineage: Eukaryota > Metazoa > Chordata > Actinopteri > Syngnathiformes > Syngnathidae > Urocampus > Urocampus carinirostris. The sequence goes on along the minus strand of NC_142351.1, from coordinate 56,855,540 downwards.
TCATACTCATTGAAGAGGATTAAAGTAAAAAGTGAGGCGACCCAACTCAGTAGTTCAGTTATGTTGGAGGAGGCGATTGGAGTAGGTCCACTGCAACTTGGAAAAGTCACAAATGCTTTAAATTCTTACGGTGAGCACCAGCTTCAATTTTTGCCAGGGTGCAGGATAAATACCACACATTTCTCGACAGGCTGCCTTTGTAATGGAGTTTTGTTTCATAGTTCACCTAATAGGGGAGCCACCCCCTACCACCACCCTTTGGCCTCTTGCCCTCCTCATTTGCTTGCAAAACTGTTTTAATAACTGTCATGCGCGTTTTGACACGAGACGTGTTTTTCCAGCTTGCCAGATTGTTCGTTGCCCCCTCGCCTGGGTTTTTATTGGAGCAATTACGGCCGGTTTTACCTCATTTGAACGTAAAACGCTTTTCATGGGTGATGTTAGTTGAGATTCCAGGTGATTACAAGCGTTTTGTTTTACTTCGGGTCGCAGCAGAGTATCATTATCAGTTGCAGCCATTTCTCTGGCGCGCTTTGAAGTCTCCGACCTGTGTCAGTGAAATTCATTTGTTGCTTCTTGCCGGCGTCTATGAGAAGGGACGGTCCTCTTTGAGACCTACAGATGATGGGTCATTCATTTAGAGTGCTGTTTTCACTGAAAAGCTACATTTCTAAAACTCTAAAAGTGTAGCATTAGAGAACAACTTAAAGATATTGAAGAACCCATGCAAGCACAAGGAGAACATGCAAACTCCACACAGGAAGGTTTGATCCCATGACCTCAGAACTATGCCACACACGCGCTAAGTGCTCCGCTGCCGTGCTGCACTGCCGTGCTCCCCACAATGCACACTAGTGGTTGAAAAATACCCATCAAGGTGATAAGTCACATGTGCAACCAAAATATTAATATTATTTCATAAATCCATAAATTGACATTTTATATTCTGGACATTGCTGTAGACTTAGTGAGTAATCAATTTTAGAAACAAGATGGGCATAAGCTGCTTTGCAAAAACAATTATCACCTTTCAAAAATGTGAAAGGTATGATGAATTATTTCGAATCAGCCTCCATCATATTTTCTTTTATGCCCAGCCCGACGCATGCATAAAATTCTGTACCTGCCTCTCCTTTCATATTAATCATCACTACAGTCGCCAGGTTAGATGCCATGGCGGTACATTGAGGCCAAAAGCTTTGAACTCTACCCCTTTGAAAGGGGCAAAGTTTGGCCACGCATAGCTTAGCTCTAACAATAGTGACAGGGGGGGTATAAAGACAATCGGAGAAGAAATCCATTGGAGTTTTGCATTGTAGCTAGGCAAGGGTTCAAGCCTGTGAGCCACTACTCCACTATTTTTAACCCGATATCAGTGAGAAAGCGGTAGTCAAATCAGTCACTTCCCACCTGTCAACTCATACCAGCGGATCTTCCCTTTCGTCTCATAATTACATCCCTAGTAATATGTCCATCCACCCAATTTCTGCACCGCTTATCCTCACTAGGGCTTTGGGGGGTGCTGGAGCCCATCCCAGGCATCTTCGGGCAGTGAGCAAGGGACACCCTGAACTGGTTACCAGCCATTGATAGGGCAATGAGACACATACAATTTATTAGGACAATTATCTTGACATGCATGTCTTTAGAATAAAGGGAAGAAATTGAACCTTGGACCTCTGCGCCATTGGGCAGTGCTCTAACCACCTATCCAGCATGCCTATTAATATGTATTCCACTAATTTTATACAGTATTGTAAAATGGTAAAAGTGTCATGTGGTGTTACTATAGAAACCATAGTAAAACAAAATATATTTCTCTCCACTCTCAATTTTTGTATACAGTTTTTAAAAGCACCAGGGAGCCAACACACAGCATGCAGGTTGCTGAGCCCAAGCTGTAAATACATCGTAATAAGAGTGCAATCAAAAGTTGTACAAGAACATTTAGCTGCAGCAACATTTCTAAATAATTTGATAAATAAGATGGAAAAACCCATTTTTTATGCAGTACCCACTTTTCAGTACAACTGCTGAGATATAAATTTTTCATAGTCTTGCGCTTTTGTTTGGGTGTTGATGGTTTTCGTATAAAATCTGTCTCTGAGCATCACAATCTTCGTTTTTAATCAGAGAAAAAACTACGCCATTACTTATATTTAGAATTCATTACATGTTTTTCAAAATTCAAAGTTCAAAGTTTTCTGTCGTATGAAACTCCACGGGACACTCACTCATAGACAGCAATGTCATAATTTAAGACCAAGGGTCCAGTCAGCCAAATGCAGTAAATCCGGCTTCAAGTGATCCTGCTTAAGAAGTCCTACTTTTTCACTTGGTTGTAAACATCCAAAAATTGGCCCATTTAATCCTAACGCACAAGGGAATGTTTCCTCTCTTCTCGCCAAGTCAACTCAACAGTTTCTGCCATAGTTACAAATGTGTTACTACGAAGACAAGTCTCGTCGCTCAATGTGCCTAAAATGCAACAACAGACACAAAGACGATTACCCGGGTAGTGGCGGTGAGAGCGCCGACACTTTACTATGAGGCCACCAGTAGTACTGATGAAAATGAAAAATGTTTTCCCTATTGTTTATCAACAAATGTGTTTTGTTTAGAAAGGACCCCTTGCCTTCTGTGATTATAATGTGTAGGGTAGTTTACCAATGTAGGCTGAATTATAAAGCATAATACCTAAAACCAAAGCTAAACATTTGGAGTTGACCTCATTTTGCCGATCTAACCTGCCTCAGAACAGAAAGTCTGGATCCGGTCCCAGAGCCAAACTCAGTTTAAAATCCCTGTGTTAAACTGTCTCTCCACTTCTTCACCCGTGTTTCAAATACGTTGCGGTTTATCGTGTATACTGTATGTAAAACACTTGTATCATATTTGTTGAAAAACTTTGTCTTTTCTCTATTATTTAACACTTTAACATTTGTTGGTGAAGAAGTGGCATAGTGGTAAAGTGTCAATGCTTCCTGTTTGTGATGTTTATCAATTTATCAATCACTGCAAAAATATGGTCGTATACCGTAAAACCTTTCAACCGTATCAACTTTTTTCTGTGGAATATAAGGTGCACCAGGTTATAAGGCACACTTCCAAATGTCTGGCCAAACTGAGGTTTTTAGGAGTGCCTTGTAGTCTGGAAAATACGGTAAATATTAAATAAAGTCAATGCGGCCTACTTGAGGGTAGACACAATTTCAGACATACGCACACACTTTTCTACAGACTCACACAAACACACAGCATGCACACAGCTGAGACTCAGCTGGGGCAGAAGTGGGGAATGAGGCGGAAGAAGAGGCAGCAAGCAACCAGGAGACAGAAGTCAAGAGGATGAGCCAGTTTGCCGGCCACAACATCCGCCGGATCGGGAACGTCCCTTTACTGGAGCAACTGGCGGTGAGTTGCATCTCTCCAAAGCGTCCCACGTGGAACTGCCTGATAATTGGGCCGCCCTCCGATTGGGGCATATTTACAAGCTACACTACCTTGGAAAGGGGTTGGAGTATCAAGATGAGAGCGGGTGTCGAGTGGTACACCAATGTGGGTCAATTTGGTAAGCAAGTGGGGACCCTTATGGTTCAGAAGCGCTATCTTTGACATTCTGATACTGGGACTCGAAGCTATTTGATTTTTCCCCTATTGCGCTGTGTGCAAAGTGAGCCATCTTTATGACTGCGTAGCATATGTAGGTCACTTGCACACAAGCTGTGATGCACCTAATTATGCAGCACATTCTGACTTGTTCCATATCTTGTCAGATTAAGCCAACCCGGCTGCCATCTGTGCGTCTTGACCTGCAGTTTGGACTGGGACTGACATTGTGACAGGATGATGGAAAAATAAATGTCTTTTTGTTGAGCTCAGGGGTGGGCAAACTACAGCCCACGGGTAAGATGCAGCTTTTGAATCCGGCTTGCTGAATGTTTAAAATGTAATACGGTAATCCGTCGCTCTATCGCGGTTTACTTTTTGCCATTTCACTACTTCAAGGATTTTCATCATGCATTATGGTTTGGATTCTGATTGCTAAACAGTCGCCCCACTCCTTTTCTACCTTTGTCTGCCTGTGCCTAAACAAAATGCAAAAAAGCTTGACCACCTAAATTACGTACATGCAAATCTTTTTCAGTTTTGAGTTTCTCCAGAAGCCATCACATAAACAAAATGCTCTGGATAGACAAAAGCTTAACCCGAAAGGCACAGGAAGACGCTTTCTTCAGCATGTTGCAAAGTTACACTTTGCGACGTGCTAAAGAAGTGGTTCTGAAAAGATTGTCAAGAGTGGCGCTGGCTTTTACTTGCCAAAGAATCAAGTGCAATAGCTCCTCCACCACACTAGGGAGCAGTGGCGCTCTCATTGATAGAGTGTTTTGTTTACATTTAGCATCTGCTCAGCATATAGCACAAAACATTAACAGCTTTGAATATGAAGTGTTGACGCAAAGTGGAGCAAACATGAATGAGGAGGCATTGCAAAGAGAGACGGGGTAAAGATACAATCAAAAGTCTGTTCCCAAGAGCTAAGACGAGGAAGTTTAACGAAGCATGCTAGTGACTACAGTGAGAGACAGGTGAAGACCGGCATGTTTGCAATGCTAGAAATGTTGGTTTATTGTTTTTATGTAATTTCATTTTTCAATATATGGTTATATGGTAAAAAAATGTTTATAGTTTAAGTTGAAGGCTTCGGGGGGCATGAGACAGAAAATACAGTATGATACACACATTCACATTTCTGCAGAGATTTCGAAATAATGTTTGACAGAACTTCACTGAAGAAACATCGCTTTGACACAATGAAAAGAAGTATGTAAACCGAGGTCATGGTTTACAGGAAAGATGTACTCTGGTCTGATGAGACAAAGATTCATTTATTAGGCTCAGATGGTGAGAAACATGTGTGGCGGCAACCATGTGATCAGTAAAAACATTTTTGTGTCGTGGCTAAAATCAAGCATGGTGTTGAAAATGTCATGGTTTGGGGCTGCATGAGTGCAACTGGAATTGGGGAGATGCATTTCATTAAGGGAAGCACAAACTCAAGCATGTACTGGGAAATACGACAGCAGAGAATGATCGCCTCCCTCCAGAAACCGGGTCTCAGGGCAATGTTCCAGCCTGACAATGACCCCAAATACACTTCTAATGCTTTTCTAAAGAGGTAAGAGTAAAGGGGATGGACTTGCCAAGCAAGTCTCCGGATCCAAATTCATAAGAACATCTTTGGGGCATCCCCAAATAATAGGTGGAGAAGGCACAAGATTTTGATTATCCCACAGCCCTGTCATGTTGTCATGGAGGAGTGAGAGAGCTTTCCAGTGGCAATTTGTGAGGCTCGGCTCCGGTGAAATCCATGGCCAGGAGGATTAAGGTGGTTCTGCAAAATGATGGTGGCCTCACAGAGTATTGAACTTCACAAACTTTTACTTTAGGGTGTACTGAAATTTGTTACCAGAGGTTTATTTACTAACGGCTATATTCTGAGTATTTTGAATGGACAAACCAATTTACCCTGCTTCATAAGCTTTACACAGACTACCTTTCACTTTGTCAAAGCGATTTTTCTTCAGTGTTGTTCTATTAAACATAAAACTGAAATCTCTGCAAAAATTTGAGGGGCGTACTGAATTTTAATTACAACATTGTAATTGAGAAGCACTGTGCTTAAGGGCCCGGTCACACAGCCGTTTGCGTCTGTATCGCGGGTAAAATGTTGCGATTTTTTTTTTGCCCATGGTTGCCCGCGATGGAAAATGCGCAAAATTGGCCAACCCGCTGTTCATCGGTGGTATGCCCGCAAAACAGACGCCGGCGACTGTTCCGCTTCCTCATCGCGTCATTTCCACGTCATTTTCTCGTGTGGACCACGGGTATAAAAGCTGCCGAGCCGGTGTTGTGCCGAGAAATGCATCCCTGCCGAGATTTGCATCCCCTGGCTACTATAACCACTTTGACCTGGTTTTATCTCACTTTTATATCACTTTTCAGGAATGTAATAGCGGACATATAACCAAAACCACTTTGTCTTGCATTTGTTGGGAATGTAATACAACTTTAACCGTTCCATCTTTGTATTTGTTGTGAATGTAATCGAACGGTCATGCACACCGTATATAAATCACTTTTGAGCAGGTAACATGTTTATTTTGCCCTTTTCTATTCAAATCGCTCATATTGAAACTGTTATGCACTCTACCATAAAGCTTATTTCAGCATAATAAGCTTTATGGTAGAGTGCATAACAGTTCTCAAAAGTGATTTATATACGGTGTGCATTACCGTTCGATTACATTCACAACAAATACAAAGACAGAATGGTTTAAATTGTATACATTCCCAACAAATGCAAGTCGAAGTGGTTTTGGTTATATCTTCGCCATCACATTCTCGAAAAATGATATGAGAGTGAGATAAAACGAAGTAAAAGTGGTTATAGTAGCGAGGGGATGCAAATCTCGACAGGGATGCATTTCTCGGCACAACACCGGGCTGTAGAAATCATAACCGCTCAAGACACAGTCCCGTGAAGATCAAGATTTCAAGCTATGGCACCGAAGAAGCCAATATGATATTATTGTAATAGTTTTTCATTTTTATTTTATTATCTTGTTATGAAATGAAAAGAAATGTCAAGAAATAAAAATTGATTAAGACGAGGTCACTACGGTGACGGGGATCCATGTTCACCCCTTGACGTCTCGAGCACAACTGACGTGTGCTCGGCAAATTGCGCTGTATACAGGTATACGCGGAAAAAGGCGTTTAACCGTCACATGCGTTACACACGCTAATTCACGTGATAACACCGCGATACAGGCGCAGAACAAACGTGCTATGACCGTGCTCCACCCACGATTACCCGCTAAAATTTCGCGTCTTACCAGCGTGTAACCACGCCCTGGCCGCGGCCGTAGCACGTCGTTCCGTGTCTGTACCACGTCATTACCTCGTGTGTACCACGTATGCAGCCCGCGGTTACACGTGGTCTAAAGTTTTGAGCAGCGCAAAACTTTTTCGCACGGCCAACCGCGTGTGAATTTCCGACCGCGTGTAAAGCACTGCTGTATCTCGTCTGTATGGCGATCTCACAGCGTCCAACAGCGTCTGCTTCACAGGCAGAAATTTCTGGCTGTGATTCAGCCTCGATACAGACGCAAACGGCTGTGTGAGCGGGCCCTAAGGGAGGTGAAATCCTTTTTACGCCATATTTTCTCATGCCTTCAACATGATTGCGACAAAATGACATCTGAGGTAAAAAAAAAAGAAGATAGTGTCTCAAGTCATTTTTAACCCAATACTGCAATATACAAGCAATAATATCTTGATACAGTTTGAATTTCAATTATAAATGAACAGTACAGAAGTTGTTTGTAAAAAACAAGAAGCAAAGAAACTTTCTAAAGTAGACTTTCTTTTGGAATGTTTGTTTCACGTTAACATTTTTACGCCACATTTTTGTTTTACAATAATATCTACATGATAGCGACAGCCTGTAAACTGAAGTAAAAATGTAGATGGTGGTCTCAGATCATTTCCATACATTTTTTAAAATCAGTAGTGCAATATGGCAGCGTAATTGTTTTAAAATTATAATTTTTACAGAAGAGAGGGTATTTGTCAAAGAAAATGTTTATAAAGTGTTATTTACTTTCTTTGTTATACAAATCTAGTTTCAATGTAGTATTAAAAAAAAGTAAAGGTTTGACTATTGTGGGTATTTTTGGAACGCAACCTACGTGAAAAACAATAAATTACCGTTCTTATAAAATGGTAAACAAATAGTACATTAAGCTCTCGTTTTTCACCTGGGGTACGTTCTAAAAAAAGCCAGTGATAGGCAAAATCCGTGAAGTATTTATTTTACAATTACAGGGAGTGCAGAATTATTAGGCAAATGAGTATTTTGACCACATCATCCTCTTTATGCATGTTGTCTTACTCCAAGCTGTATAGGCTCGAAAGCCTACTACCAATTAAGCATATCAGGTGATGTGCATCTCTGTAATGAGAAGGGGTGTGGTCTAATGACATCAACACCCTATATCAGGTGTGCATAATTATTAGGCAACTTCCTTTCCTTTGGCAAAATGGGTCAGAAGAGGGACTTGACAGGCTCTGAAAAGTCAAAAATAGTGAGATATCTTGCAGAGGGATGCAGCACTCTTAAAATTGCCAAGCTTCTGAAGCGTGATCATCGAACAATCAAGCGTTACATTCAAAATAGTCAACAGGGTCGCAAGAAGCGTGTAGAAAAACCAAGGCGCAAAATAACTGCCCGTGAACTGAGAAAAGTCAAGCGTACAGCTGCCAAGATGCCACTTGCCACCAGTTTTGCCATATTTCAGAGCTGCAACATCACTGGAGTGCCCAAAAGCACAAGGTGTGCAATACTCAGAGACATGGCCAAGGTAAGAAAGGCTGAAAAACGACCACCACTGAACAAGACACACAAGCTGAAACGTCAAGACTGGGCCAAGAAAAATCTCAAGACGGATTTTTCTAAGGTTTTATGGACTGATGAAATGAGAGTGAGTCTTGATGGGCCAGATGGATGGGCCCGTGGCTGGATCGGTAAAGGGCAGAGAGCTCCAGTCCGCCTCAGACGCCAGCAAGGTGGAGGTGGGGTACTGGTATGGGCTGGTATCATCAAAGATGAGCTTGTGGGGCCTTTTCGGGTTGAGGATGGACTCAAGCTCAACTCCCAGTCCTACTGCCAGAGTCTGGAAGACACCTTCTTCAAGCAGTGGTACAGGAAGAAGTCCGCATCCTTCAAGAAAAACATGATTTTCATGCAGGACAACGCTCCATCACATGCATCCAAGTACTCCACAGCGTGGCTGGCAAGAAAGGGTCTAAAAGAAGAAAAACTAATGACATGGCCTCTTTGTTCACCTGATCTGAACCCCATAGAGAACCTGTGGTCCCTCATCAAATGTGAGATTTACAAGGAGGGAAAACAGTACACCTCTCTGAACAGTGTCTGGGAGGCTGTGGTTGCTGATGCACGCAATGTTGATCGTGAACAGATCAAAGCACTGACAGAATCCATGGATGGCAGGCTTTTGAGTGTCCTTGCAAAGAAAGGTGGCTATATTGGTCACTGATTTGTTTTTGTTTTGTTTTTTAATGTCAGAAATGTATATTTGTGAATGTTGAGCTGTTATATTGGTTTCCCTGATGAAAATAAATAATTGAAATGGGTATACATTTGTTTTTTGTTAAGTTGCCTAGTAATTATGCACAGTAATAGTCACCTGCACACACAGATATCCTCCTAAAATAGCTAAAACTAAAAAAGCCCCACTCCAACTTCCAAAATATTCAGCTTTGATATTAATGAGACTTTTGGGTTCATTAAGAACATGGTTGTTGTTCAATAATAAAATTAATCCTCAAAAATACAACTTGCCTAATAATTCTGCACTCCCTGTACTATACAACAAAATATTTTTTACCCTAGTTTTGTTTTTTGGGGGTACCCTAAAGGCCCGGTCACACAGCCTTTCACGGGCGTATCGAGGCTGAATCACGGCCAGAAATTTCTGCCCGTGAAGCAGACGCTGTTGGACGCTTTTGAGATCGCCAAATAGACGAGATACAGCAGTGCTTTACACGCGGTAAGAAATTCACACGCAGTTGGCCGCGCGAAAAAGTTTTGCGCTGCTCCAAACTTTAGACCACGGGTAACCGCGGGCGGCACAGCGATGCAGCCGCGATAAGGACGCGGAACAGTCGCCGGAAGGACGCGTAACAGTCGCCGGCCAATTTTGCACATTTTCCACCGCGGGCAACCACGGGCAAAAAAAAAATCGCAAAATTTTACCCGCGATACAGGCGCAAAAAGCTGTGTGCCCGGGCCTTAAGCAGCAAGAAGTTGGGCAATTATGTCAGCTCCCTTTAGGTGAACCTCATGTTATGTAAAGTTTTAAAGTTTTTTTTTACCACTAGTAGGTGCTAAATACACATTGTCCGTTTAAAAAAGGGACACAAGTATCTTTTTACAATAATTTTCAAAATGATATGGTCCATTTATAGACAAAATACTGAAACATAGAATGTATTCAAAGACGTCTGCATGTTTATCTATGTGTGCATTCATATAGACACCACTATCATAAATCTCTTAATTTTGTTTTTGTGTCTTGAAAAGCGCAAAATAAATGCAGACCATTTATCATTTACCATTTTGCATGAATAAGATGATTACAATATATAACTGCTCGAAAATGGAGATATGTGAATTTGAAATCGCAGTGACAATATGAGAAATTGGATAGGCTGACAATATATTTTTCTTCATGTATTGCCAAGGTATCAGATTTGAGATCGTAAGAGTGGTAAAAAAAATAAACTCAGTAAATTCTTTCCTCTTGGCCGCGTCCTTTTCCATTTTTTTTAACCCAATGCAGCGTGCGACTCACAAAATTTGCCCACCCCTGATCGAGCTCATATATACTACATTTAATCACATTAACATTAACTGAATATTGACTAATGGCTCATGAAAAGAGAGCGAGTGAGACAAACAGCCAGGAAATGGCAAGCTTTCCGATGGATGGTTGATTTTTTTCCATCCTATTTCACTGTCATCTACAGATTACCTCAATATAACCCCCATTTCCACCACACCGACACTAAATCCTGACTCAAACATCCTTAACTGTTCAGTCGCTTGAACCAGTGAACCTGAAAGACTTCAACGCAGCTACATATATCACAAGCATTGGCATCGCCGCTCCAGTTGTATTTCTGGAGAGTCTGGCTGGAAACAAAGCTTGTTCAGGCCTCCAGAGCCCTTTTCATTTTGTTTTAACTGGCAAGACAATGAAAGTTTTACTTACTCTTAGGGTGGAAGTGATCAAATATATTTATGTCTTCCATGTGCAGCTTGGGCAGCAGGCCTTCTATTCATCATCTTCAGCTTGCTTACTGAATAAAAGCCTTCTTGGTAAAAGAAAAAAAAAAAAAAAAAAATAAAATCAGTAACACGATAACCCAACTGGCATCTCCACAAGATAATAATTTTATTCAATCAATTGGTAATTATGAGGGACATACATTCATAAAAGAAGTCAGTTTCGATTAGAAATCTGCTTGAATTCTGTCAATTTGAAGCCATATTTTGTTATGGAGTGCACAGATAGCTGCTCGGTGGTGCTACAGCCTCTGCTTTTGTGTACCCTTTTGAAAGTAGACTAACAAGGTGTTTTAGTTGTGCAAAATTAATTTTTTTTCGTTCACATCAAAGACACTAAAATCAGGTTGATTTTTTTATCAATTTTAAACCGAATGTGTAAAGTGCAATAAACCTGTTTAGAGAAATTTCCAAAGCAATTTGGATTCAGTTTGTGTGCATATAAAATACTTTATTTAAAGTCTATTTTGTTTTCAATATCAAAAACCTGCAAAGGACATATCATAGGATGCTAGTTCTTTATTTTAACTATTATTGCACACTAACCATTGTTGTCTTATCTCCTTCTTATAAGTAAACTTTAAACATATTAAGAAGATATATTAAAAGGACATAAAGTATTATTTTGCACCATGTATTATGACCAAAACTTTAAACTTTAAATTAAATTGAAAACAATATTGATTTAAATAATCAGAAAAGATACATAAACTTTATCAAAGTGCACATTTTAAAATACTTGAAGGTCCTGAACTGTACTTATTTTAAATAATGAGGCTCACCTAGATTGTGTGCCATTTTGCGCCTATGAGTACAGCCAAAATCCCCCAAAACTTGAGAAAGGCTTGGCAAAAAATGAAAAGAAAAATAGTGCAGTTTAGTCACTTAGTCTCTGTAATTTGTTATAATCCTGCTGCCTTTTATCACTAGATTTTAGTTGCACTACACAATGCTGCAACATTTAGTTGTCAAGTTGTACACAGTGTCTCTTTATTTGTACACTTCCACAACTAAATTTTATTTTTTTGTGCAATTGCCTCCCATAATGTCCATTCACACCACAGATACATGCATTTAGTTTTTTTCTTTATTGTTTTGGCAAATTCAAAGTATCTTGAGGATTACTTTGCAATCTGCCACCCCTCATAACTTTATGCAAATATCCCCCAGCTGCAAGCTGCACCACCCTGCTGCTTCCTTTGGTGCTTGCGCTCACACGCTCACAAACGCCCTTGGGACAGTCACGGGAGGGCCATGAAAAGGATGCCGAGATGATTAATTAACTCTGCCCTGGTTTTGATAGCGCCTTATTGGCTTTAAACACACTGTGTTTCAGCTTAGGGCTTTGCATAGATTAGCTCTTAAACCAGAACACAGACACACTTCCCAAATTTTGAGGCCAAGCTCTTTGTAGAGCCGCGGCGGATGCACAACTGCTTGATTTAGTCTCCGTTTTGTAAGAGGCTGATTTAAGATGAGCAATTCAATTGAATGATTTCAGCATGATTGTGCGTCCCTAATGTCAGCTACTTGTGGTCATGATAAACTGATAATAAATGAATAATTGTTTATTTAGTTTTTCAACCAGGACATTGACCAAATTTATCTTTGTAAAAAAGCATGCTATTGTTCAGTATTGTTTCCTTCAGACCAGTCAAGCTAAGCCACAATTATTCATACAGCCCTTAATAAAAAAATGTTTCACAGCACTGCACAGGTTACACCATTCCTGATCTGAAACCGACATGCGGGCAAGGAAAAACTCAAAAACTGTCGCATGAGGACAATAGGTAACCTTGAGAAGGGGCCGCACAAGTGGTAATCCCCTTTCCAGGATGACCAGGGTAAATTGGTTTTCCATTGGTTAACAATACACAAAACATAGTCAAAATCAATGAAAGAAACATAAGCAATATGTACAATTGTTCAAGAAGTCCATGACAGCAACAACGCAGCTTCCCATCTCAGCCAGCTGGTCGATGCGGATGATGACATGCTTCGAGTCCAGAGATTGGTATGCTGTCTCATTCCGATTCGTCTTTTCCTCTCATTTCGCAGCCAACCAGGCAGCCACAAAAGAAATGAAAAGAAAAGTATGAGGTTGGCATCTATCATCAGCTTCACAATTGTAGTGTGTCTCGAGTCTAGATTTAAAAACTTCCACCGAGGTTGCAGATCTTATCTCAGGAAGCAGAGCATTCCACAGAACCCGGGATTGAGAACGCTCTCGAGCCAGCAGATTTCTTCTTGGCTCTTTAAGTCACAAGTAGACTGGCATTTTATCAACTGCGTAATTGTAACATCCATCCATATCAGTGGGTGGAAACAGATTGAGGCTTTTTGTTTCTTTGTTTATACTAATGATCTACTCACTTTGGTACAATGATGATAGCTCCCTCTGGATGAGGCTCATGTTATGTACAATAAATTAAAATATAAAACTAAAAGTATCACATCTTGCTGCAATGATTACTAATTGCCTTCACCTGTGCCCGCTTGTTTGGCACCAGTTGTTGCTTGTGGCCTGATTATTTCCCCTCCTATTTATACCCAGTACGCCAGTCTCTCCCTGTCAGTCTGTCAGCAAACCTCTGCATATGCAAGGCAAGCACTTTGACTCTGACTCCCATCAGTCTCGTTTTCATCCGTGTACCACTCGTCTGTTCCTGATTCCCCGTTTGTCTCCGGCATCAACCCGTTTTGTCCTTTTGACCACGCTCTGATCTCCCGCTCCAGCTAATGACACGTTTTTGACCACCGACCACGCTCTGATCTCCCGCTCCGGCTAATGAGCCGTTTTTGACCAATGACCACACTCTGATTCCCCGCTCCGGCTATCGACACGTTTTGCCTGTTTGACCACGATACGATCTCCCGCTCCGGGAGATCCATTTCTGCATTCGTGCGCCGATCTCGTGAGCAGCTTGCTTCCCTCGTCCAGCGAGCACCATGGTCAAATCAAGTCAAGTCAAGTCATTTTTATTTGTATAGCCCTAAATCATGAAAGGTCTCAAAGGGCTTCACAGATTATTACACTGTATTACACAGACTAGTTTTCAGCCGACGAGAAGAGTAGGTTATTCATATGCTATGGAGTAGAAGTGAGTTTTTCAGGTTTATTTGCATAGCCCTTCATCACAAGAAGTCTCAAAAGGCTGCACAGACTGCAGACGAGTATTACACCATCCCCTGATCTAAAGCCTACATGAGGGCAAGGAAAAACTAAAAACCTCAGCATGAGAAAAAAAAGAAACTTGTACATAAGCTCAAAAGGAAAAAATAACATGAAACCGGTGCCAAAAATGAATCTTTAAACTTTTTCGACGGCGTACCTCTAGATTGTGCCTTGACTCGAAAAAGGTGGAGAAACACCGTAGTAGTGCAGCAAAAATATATTTAACATTCAATTTTGATGTGAGCATCCCTGGCATTGTTTGCCCACGACATAAGTGAGTGTGTTTTTGTGTGTTTGTCCCCTCCAGCTGTCCCTGCAGTGGCCCTGACCGAGCGTCCCTGGGGCTTGTGTACTTTTTCATTGGTGACAGCTTCAAAGGGCCATTTGCACAATACACTTGAGTGTGTCACCTCATATTGTAACGTTGGGCGGTGTCGTGCGCTCTAGAAATCACCTGCCCGCATTTTTTTCAATCGAGACTGTGCAGATTTGGCTCGTGTTTTACATCGGGATAATTGTTAAAATCTTGTCTGGCCTGTTTTAAAGTGGTTATTTATTTTCATAGCCGGCGCCACTCCCTTAGCTTCTCGTTAAAGGGCTTTTATGCTAAGCAGCAGGACTGGGAATGGTCAATTTAGACGTCTGTCTTTACTCAAACTGCGCCACGTTTGTCATGTGGCAAGGTGTTGCAAGGAAAGCTCTTTTTTCTCCCTGTGTGACATTTTTTAATTTTGCTGCAGGTAAGTAATGATAATTTTTGCAAAATAACTCAAATGCGGAGTGCTTTAAAGCAATATGTATGTTGTTATTACGCAAAGTAATAAAACAAAACAAAAAAAACGAGTCATCTGAATATTGCAGAAAATTACAAATTGTTGCAAATTGCCAATAAATGCTGAAGGGAGCTGCTATCTTGTTGCGACGAGTGCCCCCCCCAAAAAACCTTGTGAAAGGCTGGACATACAAGTGGAAAGAATGCTGTTTTGGTTTTAACACTTGTTTTCGGTTGCGCTACACAATGCAGTGACATTTAGTGGTCAGAAAATACACACTGTCTCTGTGTAACAACAAACATTAGTTCCCCTTGCATATACTGAGGAATAGGATTGCTTGTGGCTAACGCTGGTTATGTTCTTTAAGTTCTTAAAAAACAAATGGCATCCTGAAAAAGGGGCTTACCTACAACATTGACAATAAAGACCATTTCATTCAATTAATAATGTTTTCAACTTACACTACCAAGTATTACCCTACTATGATTTTGAAATGTTGAAAATAAATCAGCCTCAACTGAATAAAATAATTTCGTTTAATAGTTGTAGTTGTGTTCTCCTTACGACAACTATTTTTGTTGAACGAATAAGTTACTGTGCTTTAGTTGAAAAATATTGGGAAATAATACTTTTCTGAGTCACTTCCGGCTCTTTGATACAGTTGTCATCAGTAGTTACACACAGGCTGACAGGACAAGTGGATGTTCTAATCTGTCTCCATCCATGTTGAAGGATTAACAAGGCAATAGTGTAAGTTTCTAAAAGTGGTTATATGTTTTATAAACAACTATATCTTGTAATAGTTTTGAAGAGGTTAGGTTTATGAATTTTATTGTTGTAATGTACTTTGCAGTTTTCACCATTCAGGGAAGGAATTCAAGCAACCACTGTGTTCAAGGTCCTTCTTAGATAGTTTAGCTCGTTGTCAAATTTATGACCCTACAGTAGTCTTGACTTAGTCATATTTGACTCCTTAAAAATGGATCTTTGAACCCTACATCTGTCATTTGTAATAAATGAGTTAATGTAGAGCAAGCTCGGCAAACACTATTATTTTTTTCAGGTACAGGTCCTATTGTTCTAACCCTGCTTGTTTGTACGATAGCTTTCATCGAGTCCAGCAGCTTTTTTTCTAGATGAATCAATAGCATTTCATACCAAATATAGAAGAACAAAGATCAATATCAACGGCATCAAGAAACAATTGACCACATGGGTCTTTATGTAGTGAGTTTGGGATGAGCTGTGCGTCGCTCATAGCTCTGTAACTCATGTTTATGGTGATGCGCTTGTGACGCTCAATGATTTCCTGGCCGCTTGCTTTCTGTGGCCAGACGTAAAAAACGTTGATTAGGATTTTATGAGGCTTGGGCCCCAGGTGAACATTTTGAATAAGAGGGTGTTCTGCGTAGGATGGAGCGATGCCCAGGGGCTGATTGTGTGGAGTCGGTGGTCAATGGTTGTCTTTGTACACGGTCGCAGCGGTCACTGAGGGACAATTGTGAGGACCCAAAGGCTATCAAGCTGTGACCCAACATCCATCTGGTACTACAGCTGGAGTTGCTGTCAATTTATTTGCTTTAAATAATCTCAGTGTTGATGATTTCTTTATTTTTGTCTTTGCATAACCATAAGTCGGTGCACTTTTGAGGAAGATCGTAATTCATCAATGAACTTCTGACATACTTCCCTCCACAGATGATTTGGCTTGACTTTAGTGTAAAATACACCTCCATACACTATATGTTTCACCGCTCGGCATGAATGAATAGCACGCATGTTGGCCGACTCCATAGATAATACACCCCATGTGGTTGGTGCAACTTGTGACCTACAAGTGAACAATGCAGAAAGGCCCAGTGTGTGGTGCACAATGCCATGGCAAACAGTTCATGCTGAAAGTAATGCTTTCAGAGAGAGAGGGCATCTGATGGGTGAGCTATTGTAAAGCCTTAGAAAGAAGCCACTACCCACTTCAATCTGCCCGTCGGGCAGCGCCGCTTGAGAAATAGCTTCCAGAGGCTTCAGAGAATGGTATAATCAGTTGCTAGAAGGGGCTCGGGGTGAGTTGGGTTCAGTGATGAAAAGGTTAGCTGAGTAAACATCTAGTAATGATGGAACAGCGTTTTCATTGCAGGAGCAAACAGTTTAGTTCTTTGCGGTAATATAATTTCCGACAACAGCGTCTGAATGACCCGATTACAGGTATATGGCTCTGAATGACCGTTGCCAGAGTTTGGTCTGCATTGATGGCAGTGAATCAGATTTGACCTTTGTCACAGATTCTGTTCATAACTTTTATGGACAGAATTTCTAGGCGTAAACGAGATGTAGAAGGTGTCCAGTTTGTTGGCCTCAGCATTGCATGTCTACTTTAAGTACATTAAATAGTAGTGTTGGCTTCTTCAAATCATGAGTTTCACCTCTCACTCGAGTAGTTCACAGCTCAGTGTGAAGCGGTCGGGATGAAAGTCAACAAATATAAACGGGTAGCATGGCTCCTTGGGTCAGGGAGGAGATCCTGCCCCAATTAGGGAAGTTTATGAATATCTGGTTCGTGTTCATAAGTGAGGGCAGGATGCAAATGGAGATTGACCGGCAAATCGGTGAAGCAACCGTCATGGTATGGTTACAAAGTGTAGGTTCCAACCGAAAGAACTAGATCACCAGTACAAGCGTCTGAAATCTTTCCTCTGCAGGATGTCCGGGATCTCCCTTACAGATAGGTTAAAAAGCTTGGTGATCCAGCAGGGGCTATGTGTAGAGCCGCTACTCTTCTGCTTGGGAGGAGCCGATTGTAGTGGTTCGGACATCTGGTAAGGATGCCGCCTGGAGACCAACCCTCAGAGGTGTTCCGTGCGTGTCTTGTTAACCAGAGGCCCTGGTGACAACCCAGGACACACTGGAGTATACCTGTATGTCTCCAACCTTTTCTGGGAATTTATTAGATCAGATTGGATGAGCTGCTGAGGTTGCTGCCCCCCAAATGGTTTTAAAATTATAATAAGATAATCAATGGATGGTGGGATGGAAAGTGAATAGATAGATGGGTGTTGCCCAATGACCCTTAGGGGTAATTGGGTAATGATAACAAAAGTATGGAACACACTTAGTTAAAAAGTATATTGAAGTAAGCAAAGAAGGCTCATTGATAAAGATGACCTTCAACAAAAAAAAAAAACGTGATTCCCCTCAATGTCCAAAAAAAGCTTACTGATGTCACCCTGTTTGAGAGGCTTAATGAGAAACAGCCCAGTTGTCAAATTCATCACCATGCAGTGCGCATCTGGAAACATTAAAACTGCTGTAGCGGCTAAAAATAAGACTGCACATGAGACGATAACAAGGATTTAGGGCCATTAATTGTGTAAATATGGCACATGTCTGGCTCTGGATTCACATTGGAATTCCAAGACTTCAATGTAAGTAGTTCATGCTTTTGAATAAGTTCAAGATTTGTACAAATACTGGATGAAATGTATATGGTTCGCATCTTGAGTTCGGAATGCGGCTTCAACAGCCCAATCTGAGAAAATAACATTGCTAAATGTGCGTCAAAGGACGTTGACCAATGCATGTATTATTTAATGGGGAAAGCTCACAGAAGGTATTGTTATTTACAGTTAGACCTGGAGGTCAGTGGAGGAATGGATTTATAACCTCCATGTGTGTACGGCAGTTTGCTGGGTATCTCCATTCAAGTTCAATCTTTACCCGGGGAAACGCAGCCTCTCCCTGCGTCTGTGGCGAAAAAGTGAGAAATTATTTATGACCCCGGGATTAATTGTTCTACAGGAGTCTGCGGCTGGGGTCAGATGTCACTGCAACCCATCACTTTCTCATTTCTTACTATTGTTTTCTGGCTCTCAAAGCAATCTCACAACTGTAGCATCTACAGCTTTCCCAGTCAGAACAGAAAAGAACAAGCTTGAGCAGCACAGGTGGGGACAGTTAGGGCATTGTGTACTCAAGGTTTCCAGGTTGCGGCAGACTTTGATAGTAATGCAATGAGCTGAGTAGAAGAAAAAGATGATAATATTTTTAAGCAGCCTCGACATCTGCATGATACCTGTGTGGACAAGCTTGGTCCCTTAATTGGGCATAGGCATTAAATAAAGGCATAAAAAAACTACGCTATGATTGTGCTAAATGGGGAATTTCCCAGCAAGACGATATGCTTGGAGTTCTGATTGTCGCTCCAGCTGCTTGTCACCTTAAAGACCATTTGGCGCAAACCGGAAAAGTCCAGGAGTCATTTATAGGATCCCTTGCATCAAAACTAAATGAGCAATCCTGTCGTTTGGCAAGTCGCCCCACAAATTGACCAGTGAGGTGTGTCTCAATTCCTGTCAAAGACAGGACAGAAGCTTTCTTTCACACTTGAAAACTGAAAAGAACAACAACATCTGTTTAGCATCACTCAGCTGGCCCTGCCCTCCTCCGCTCTCACTTTCCCCCTTCATCTCATTTCGAAGTCACGATTGGAATGTTGAGATGGCGTCTCGTTTGGGGGCGTGCACTATTCAGCAGTCTCTTGTATTTGCTCTCTGACCAGTATTATCTTTATAGCAGCAGCACTCCTGAACTCCTGGCCCCACCCGACTCCCTGTTTCCTTTACATTTTTTCATCGCCCAGACTACACCTGGCAGAAAATGAGTCCCTGGGTGACCATAAAACCCGTGGCCATTATTGCACCTCGCCTGTCCTCGTCCACAGTGAAGTTCGACATATTTTTAAAATAAAAACTGAAATATAGACCATATATTTAGTTCTCCCCTCGGGGGTCAGCTTTTACTTAAATCATAGACTGGATAATAGTTTACAGTCTGGTATTTCCTGGGTTAAGGTTAGAATTCGGATTTCTGGAGCATTTTTTTCAATGGAAAGATTATTGCAATCGTTGAGATACGCCGTTGGAAAGGAAAACACACTTAAAACATCCTCCGGCATGTACATGTAAATTCCACCTTTAACCTTGTGAATTAAATACATTAAATGAAAGACAATTTTATTCCTGTCACCACACTAGTTAATGTATTGTAAGGTCTAAAAGTAAGTTTCTTAACTGTTTCCACATGTAATTTTTCTTCTTTTTGTAAGTTGCCCACCAAAAACTTACACAGTGTATGTAAAGGGTACTGTGGCATTTTTGCCATTAGGGTAAAGGGCAGAGAAATCCACTTACCTACTTAAAAGACGATATTCCATCTAATTAAAATGGAAAATGGGAATGAAATAGAAATAGCACCAATAAGTAAGAAATTGAAGTTCTTTGATAGAGGCGTTGAGTTCATATTAACAATAATTTTACTATGCAGTATTCTAAATATGAGCATCTTTGGGTGTTTTGGTTTCTGGCTAAAAACTGTTTATTGCATGCATGTCAATTAGGGGTGGGTGATATGGCAAATATAGCATATCCTGATTTGTTTTAATCTAAATCACGATGTTGATTTCATCAAAATTATCCCAAAAGATGTACACATAAATACATTTCTGACCTTTCATGTTTTACTTAGAAAAAAGATTGAATTGTTCTAGAGCGGCAACAGCAAAAGAAAAGCTAGGTGGCTTAAAGGACTTTATTATAAGTGTATCTTTTTACTTAATGTAAAATTGATACTGTGTGTGTCACTGCATTATTAGTCATGATTGCATAAGTTATTTGTCGTAAATTTTTATTAAATCAATTTTTTTATGTCTACTTATCTAGTCGTCATTAACACACTTTAGAGCAATTATTCTATTTGAATGTAATTATTTACTTCTTGGTATAACATACCTGTCAACCTCCAGGGCTCCATGCCCGTACAAACTGTCGTATTTTCCCGCACAAAATACAAAATAATCGTAAACCATATTTTTTTTTTCTGAATGATGCATGATGGGAAATCCCCACGCGGCAGACGCATGCGATGGACAAAATTGCGTTTTTCCGTACAGATTTCTTTGTACGTCGTACTCGTCTTAAAATGCATTAAAAAACCTACTTTGTACGGCAAAACCGTACATGCTGACAGGTATGGTATAATCACATGGCTTCTTCATATAACAATTTGTTCAGTTGTTATTCAATCTTTGGATTGTTTCAAGTTGTGTTTTTAGTTTGCAGTTAGGAGAAGGCCTTGAGTTTATCAGGACTAGAAGGATAACTGGTGTGGAGTAGAAAGTTTCATTTTTGTCATAGGCCGCCCTCCTCCTATAAAAGTGATTGTTCGTCATTTTGATTGCCCGTTTGTGAAACCATACAGCCTTGTTCTGTACCTCTCATTGCTTGGAATATTCTATTTCTGTTTAATAAAAATATCAGCAAAACTGTTCAACTCCAGCACTTGTTTTACCTGTCACAAACCAGATGTTAAACTAGGTCGTGGAGGAAGAAAAGTCATCCCTCTTCAAACACAATTAGCAACATGTTCCTGTATCTGTTACACGTTAGTTTGCTCTGTACACCGTTTTATTAACCATCTTGCAAGTGCAGCACTGCCCATCCAACACGAACACCGCACATTTTTCACCCTTCCACTCCCAGTCTCCTTTTTACAAATTTCCCGTGTACGGTTTACCCCGTGAACAGTTTCGCCACTGTTCCCCGCAGGCATGAATAGGACGCTCTGTGTGCCTCAAAGAGGCCAATAAAGACCATGGCGCAAGGGGGGGGGGTGGTATTTTGAGGACTGCTGATAGCTCATGTTTGGAAAGATAATCTGCAGACGAATCTTGATCGTGGGGAGGTGTTGATGTTTGGGCTGGGCAGATCACAAGGTGGGAGATCAGATGGCCCAAACACATTGAAGAGGATAAACAGGGTTGTATTTGTCTCCCAGGTAATCCGCCTTGGCTGACACTATGGCATTTGGGCCGGATAGGCAGGAAAAGAATGTCCTGGGAACTGGAAGCATTTTGTTCCATGTATGTTTGCCCATGAATGAAGCCACTTTGTCAACTTTCCTACCTACAATTGCAGCAGTGTGACTCGCAACAAAAAGCGCATGAAGTATTTTGTGTTTTAAATTGTATATGGAGTATTATTTAGTAGTGGTGGGTTTAGTAATATTTGTTATAATTTACTGTAATTATTCTTGTATGATACCCAAAAATTGGTAGAAATGTTTTTTTTACCTTTTCCCCCCGATATGCAGGTAGGGACCTAGCATGGCTAAAGCACCTTTCGGTGTGTGAGCGGGTGTGAGTGAACCGCATTGTAAAGCACTTTGACTTGAAAAGTGCAGACCATTAAAATAATCGATTGACAATGTAATTTATGAGCATGATACCAACAACAAATTTACAATTTAATTATCTATTGTCCTTCAAAGTCCGATTCATAATCAGATACAAAAATCGTTTCCTTCAACGTGCTTTTTTGATGTTATTCAGGACGACATGTAGTTTTCTCCGTTCTCTTGTCTCTGGTACCATGAATAACAATAGCGTGTCATTGAGAACAAATCAGAACAAATCATATCTGGTGACATAGTGGTCAGTAATATTTTTGTACTGATCAATCAATGCACAAATACAGTTGTTTACAGGAAAACATCGAGTATAGTGTGCACCCAAACTTCATTTTTTTTAAAGTAAATAAATATAATAAATAAATATTGTTTTTATTTTCAAATCATTTGGAAAACATATTCTCTTTAAAACGTTATTGACTTTCATACTTTTACAGTGGATACTTGAGATTTTCCCTGCTGGTCACCAAACCCACAAAACCAGATTTTAGCATTTTATTGGTTGTTCCATTGACTGAATAAGTCTTTCTTCTTTGCTGAAGCTACAATTTAGGGTTTGGTGTAACAATCCAAGAGTTCATACCATCATTTTGGGACAGAATTATCTCAGTAGTCGTGGGCGGGCGAGGCTCGAGAGATGGAGAGCATAGGTCAAAAGCCTGCAAATAATGTGAACTACTGACCCCAATAAAACGTTTTATTCCCGAATGAAAGACAGAGAAAAAGTTTAACAAATAATTGGAGATCTTGGTCAACATGGTTTAAAACAAAACCATACATACATACAGACAATGTACTTAAGTCATTCACTGACATAATTATTCATTTGGATTTTTGACGTCTAGTACACCAATGACACTGTTTGTGAACATAAATGGATTAGCTTACACATAATATTTTATTTAAAGTGACACCGTCTATTACTTAGCTCCTCCCACTGGTAAAATAAACATTCATTAAAAACAAATATACGAAAATACAAAAAATACACAAATTATGAAACAAATGTACATTTTTAATAATGATTTAATAATAATGATCTTTTAACTAATGATTTTTAATACTCTTATTACAATTAGAATTTTCTTTAATGTCATTGATATCAATGTTGTAAAACATTGTATGCAACTAGAGTTGACATGGCACTCCAGGGAAAAACATGGAATAAATACATTTTGCATTGAAAAGAGAATAAAAAAACTATCAGGGTGAAAAGGCCCCAAAAAAGATAATCACAACACAGTGCTTGGAAAACCGACTTAAGTTATAATGATAAAAATAATAATCCTGTGAAGAATAGTTATCGTAACAATAATTGTAGGTCAAGAAATCTGCATTTGTTTTACAGAACATAAGCCTACCTCCGAGGAAGCTGACGTAATTGTTTGCCATCTTGCTCTTTCGGGTACTCAAACACTAAAAATCTCGCAAAAGGCTGGGCAAAGGATATAGAAGAAAAATGGTGCAGTTTGGTCACTTTAAGTCTCCGTAGTCCGTATTCGTTCTTGGGCTTTTTAGCACTCGTTTTTGGTTGCACTTCACAATACAGTGGCATTTGGTGGACAAATAATATACACTGTTATTTTTCATAGATGTTGAATAAAATCAAGACATAAAATCCATCAAAAAATGAAATGGAAAAAAGGTCCTTCTCTCAACACACTCTGCATATGTTACAGTGCAAGATAAACAGAGCAAATGTGTTGATAAATAATTAATCCAAACCATTGCAGTATGTTTTCATTGAGTGCCTCAGCCAGCTGAGGATACAACACATTGCATCGCATATGTGCATGGGGATTTTAAATCTTAGCTTTAAATACTATTCACATGACAACAAGCACACGGCATTCCTGGGATTCCTACATGTCTCCTGAGGAGTGTACTGCCACTCTGTCATTAGGAGCGAGCCGCCTGATGACAACATTGACTCAGGCAACCGTACTTTGTTTGATGTAGCCTGTAAATATTTTCTCTGACACAGGCCTTTCGAAAGAAAGGAGGCCCTTTGTGTAGCTGTAGAAATCATTAGAGGATTGTGTTGCTAATGGGAGAACGATGTTTATGCCCCGACAGTTATTTTGGAGTGGATTGGTTGTAGATCTCTATAATGACACAGACACAGTGCATGGTCAGTGCTAAATCTGCTCTTGTTAGTGATCAGAAATCCAGCTTGTATGACCCTGACGAATAGACAGGATAACCCTTTACAGACAAAAAAAACATCCAAACTAACAAAACATAGACGGTCTTCAACTTCTATTTTGCACTGTTCTTGTCTCAAAACAGGAATACATGGACTCCAACCAATGCATTGATGAGCTGCTCAAACAGCTGGAGGAAGAGCGGCACAACATTCTGAGGTAAGACCCTCTTGAAATTTGAGGGCAGATGTTGTCAGGTCATGGGATATGAGCAGCTGCTTGCAATCCATTTTCAGGAAAAGGGCAGGACAATGTTGTTTGCTTTTGAGCCCAAAAAGATGCTTTTTGTGTTTGGTAACAAAGGGGAGGGGGAGCGAAAGTCTGGGCCAAGTGTGGGTTTGACTGAGGACATTTCTCATGGTAAGGATTTACCCGCACAATAGGGTTGTCGGTCTGACTGGGATGCCAGCCTAATGACCTTGTCACCTCTGTACTTGGAGACCATCCCTCCAAAGTCATGAGACATTTTTTAAACTTCACCACGTTATGAAAGAACCTTCTCTCCATCTCAATGGAGCTATATTCCCCCGACTCCAAGTAATTTTCCCCCTGAGTGGACAGGGATGGGGTTGGGGGTTGGTGGTCTTAGGATCATGGGTGAATGGAGCGGGGTGCTAGTGTTGGATGACCACTAGCCAGCCCCTTTACTAGGCAAGGCGCTATTAAATAAAAGAGATGTGTAAAGGAATGACCCTTCTGTCCAACTTGTTGTCATCCCTTTTTTAGAACAAGAGAGTCCTCGTCAGTGACCCAGTAGGCTCTTAGTGTGACGAAAATGTCTTTGCAGGGTCCAAATATATGTTTCGGGAAGGTATGAACTTTGGGTCAGCCTTAATTTGCACTGAAACTTGATCCCATATTTTTGAAAAATGACTTGCCTTGACAAGTCCACCAATGGTTATAACACGTGGCCAAAAGACCTGCTCACATTTCAATTAGACAATAAGTGAAACCTGACACACCTAATGATAAAAAAACTAGCCTTATTAAATTGTATGATAGTGTAATGTAAACGTCTTAATCAGAAATTGTAATGCTTTACCACTGCGCAACAAGGAAGCTTGTCTTTAGCATTTAAGTTACAGTGGCTATATCAAAACTCTTTAAGGCTATACAACATTGGACACAACAAAATCAAGCCACTCCCCTTATTAGGCGGCAATTCGAGAGGTGTTAGACATCTCCCTCTGGACCTCAACGGGGCCCATCAATCCATCAGGTCCTTACATTCCTCAGTGTTTTACTTGGTGACCCCAGTGACCAACTGCATTCATGTCATTCATTGTGCCAAATTATAGGGTACTTTCACACTGGTGGAATACACACATTAGACAATTATCACTTCTTTTTAACCAATACCGATTACTCGATTATTTATAGCCCCGTGAGCACATGAGATTCAGCAAAACATCTTCTATGATTCGATGAAAAACCAAAGGTGGCAATTTGTTTAATCATTGTGCGTCAAAAGCATGTGTTAAATTCTCAGCATTCAAAATGGATGCAAAGCTGGAAGGGGACACTCTTCTATGCATTTTGCTACTGAATGTGAGGACGTTTCTGACAAGATGAGACAAAGCTCCACGGTAGTGTCAGAATCAGATGGCAACACTCTGGATTTTTCATTTTAATTAAAAAAAATAAAGCAGTCATGTGTAAACATTTTGCTCTATTGGCAAAAAAAAGTGCTTTTGTGGACATTGAAAAAACTTCAAAAGGTGTTAAAAATCTGCTTCATTTGGCTTTGCTTTATTATCAAAAACAGAAAGCTTTCATTGGATGCCAGTGTTTCCATTTTCAGACTCTTTTCTAGGTGCTTCAGCAGTGAATACATAGAGCAATTACTGTAGTAACCAAAAAAGACGCGAATACGTCTCTTGTCATTAAAAAAAGCTAAAGTCAAGTTATGACCTTTAATCACAAAATCTAAAATATCTTTAAAATGATATAAATATATATAATACATATTTCTTAGAAATATGATTACAGATCACAGATAATAACAATACCCGAAAGGCTATTTTTCCTAGGTTAATGATTTCAAGAAACACATTTCTGATACGTCAACAATTCATCTCATCTCACTTCTTCGACTTTGTACATGTCAAAGTGAAGGCCCGCAAGCTACATCCGGCCCCTGAGGTGGTTTTCTTTGGAGGAATCGTTGAGGATCTGATTTCAATGGATGTTAGTTCTACTTGTACTTTGTTCTATTGTAGTTCAGTGAATGATAGAAAAGTGGCATTGTCTTTCTTTGAATTGATTGTAGCCCACGTCTGCTAAAATATAAAATATAGGCTACTAATAGGAATGAAATGTATTTGGGATTTCTATTTAATGGAAATGTACCTTGTGTGTCTGTTGAAAATTCAAGATTGCTGACAGAGCCAAAAACTTTTGCCTTATTTATCTGATCATATTGGAATGTTTTTTTTTTTTTTTTTTTTTTTTGAATTTGGAACTGTTAGCTTTTAAGTGGATGAATGGTGTTATGAGTGCAATGCAGGAAAGAGGTCTAAATATAATGGAAGCTAGAGCTCTTGTTGGTGATAGGATTGAGTGGAGAGTGGTTTTAAAGGGATAGTGGGGTTTTAAGACATGTTCTAAGGGATGGGCAACGCCACGGTATGATGCGGCAGGGGTAAACCAGTGAAAGCTGTCGGGCCCTGCCTCAGTGTGTTGTGTCACCCTGACCCGTGTGACATAGCTGCTTTCTTGTGTACCGTTTCATCTGGAGGGACGAAAGTATGACCAACTTGTGCGCCGAGGTGCTTAACTTGTTTGGGTGTTTGGGCATTTGGGTTGGCCATGGTCAATTTTTTTGTGTGTGTGTTTTTTGATACCCTTTTCCTTTTTTTTCTTTTAATTTATTATTTTTGTATTTTTATTTGTTTTTGTGTATGTGTTTTACTTGCTGTCGGTCTCGAGGGATGTGACCAAGGTAGATAGAAAGAAAGAATGGGTTTTAAGTAGGTTTATTTAGGTTCACTAGACTTCATGCGTCCTTTTGAAATTTTCCAATATTTGCCAGCCTGCGGCTCGGAGCTTAATTTTTCATTTGACCCTTCTAGCGATTTGACTTTGACACCCCTGCTCTACCTTGAATATTTTGTATTGGTTTTACAGCATTTTTATATTAGCCTGTGATTATCATTTATATACCAACCGTGCAGATTGTTTTGTCTTTTTTATATTTGAACTACATAACTTTGACTTACAATTTCATTAATTTAAAGTGATATGCGAACCTTTCCAGATGTCCTTTTCCAGAAGTCCGTTTGATGAAAAGCAAGTGCTTCTGCTCCACTTCAGGTCGACTTGTGCATGCCACTCTTTATAAACCAGGGTGATTTAATTCAATTTTTAAGATTAAATAGTCGGTAATGAAGGAATTTTTTGTTTTGAGTCACCTTTATCTCAAGAATAAAAAATACAAAAAAAAAAAAACCTTATATCAATCTGAGACTGACTTTGACTGTAGCCATTCAGGGACGGCATCTGAAAAAAATGTCCTACCGCGACTTTGCAGGATCTCTGATCTGGGAAACAGCTTAACTTAGTTGGACCTTGCTGATGTTAAGAAAATGCATATCGAGCTGGCGCCGGCGGCGGCCTGACCACGATAAAAGCGTTTAATCTTTCGCCCGAGTATGCAGCATGGCCTATTCTGTTGACTTGGACGGGGGTATGCTTCATTCTCTGAAGATCTGTCGTTTCGCTTAGGACAAAGCTTTGCTTCATACAAATTTAATTGGATGATTTGAGCGGTTGAATGAAATAATTTGATCATGCCATGCTCCAATGAGATTACAGCTCACAAATGTAGATGTGCAACCTTTGACGTGAATGAGGCTAATCCAGCCAATTGAGGTCATTTTGAAGTGTAAAACGCTCAAATAACCTTAAGATTGAAGCGGTGATTGAATCAGTAAATCCTTGTTTTCAGAACTAGCAGCAATAAGCTTGTGTTTTTAAAAATAGCTATAGTGGAAAGATTGCGACACAATTATCTTCTCTCTGCCAAAACACATGCATCAGTTTCATTGAGACTGTGAGAGGTTAATCTTGTAGTTTGATGAAGCTTTTTACATTACTCCGTCAAGGTTGAGCAAATGAGTTGCGCTGATGCCCGTCCACACTTCATCTTATGACACGGTCAAGGTTAGGCACAAAGCTAAGCTGCTTTTTATACCGGTTGTTATTCCTTCACGCATATTTATCTTTTGTCGGATTTGAGATATGTTTAAGCTCTTCTCTTCAGCGTGATGAAATTGCTTTTATCGGTACAGTACCGGGTGAGTGTGCAATGTCCCCCATTCATGCTCATGATAGCGTGACGATATTTGGACCGGTGCCTGTGCTTCTGAGCTCTCCTTGTCAAAACATCCTCTCTGTGGAGATGACAACCCATAGAGGCACTGTGTTTTATATTATGAAGTAGTCTTCGCGTGGTTTGGGCTGATAGGAGGTAGTTTCCATGATGCTTACCTACAGCTTGGAGGACTTTTAAAAACATCCTTTTGTCCCAGAGGAAACAGGAAGGCGGGAAAATGTGTGAAATCCAAAACAATCATCTATAGAGACTTGGAGGGTTCGGCTCTACTGATCGAGAAAATCACATATGGCTCTGTCAGACCTTTGAACATGATGAACTTAATGAGAGTTAATTCTCCTTTTGCAATTATACGTGTAACATTTCCTGTATTCAGAGAGGAAATGAGTGCTTATGATGTCTTGTCTGCCTTGCATCACAGTGCGCCCAGCCCTCTCCACCCACCCGTGCTTAATTAGAAATGACAGAGGCGCAGGAACGTTTTTGTCCCATTACACACTCGTCTCGCCGCATCCAATTTCAAGCGCAGGCTCACAGGTTGCGTCGGCGTGATCGTCTTCTAATTCGTCTTGATGCTGGCATATCTGGCTGGGTTTGTGTTGTGTCAACAAATAGATTCTGTGTCTGGATTCTGTAATTCCCTTTGCTTGTTTTGCTAGGGGAAATGAAAGAGTTGCAACGTTGCCGGTTACGTATCTGCTCAGATCCGATAACATGTGATTGGCTTGATGTTTAAAAGCCATCCTAAATGGATTGAAAAATTGTCCGACTAGGAAGCCATATGGAAGACCAATTCTGCCATATGTAGAAATAAATGTATAAAAACAATAAATGCAAATATATGAAATATAAATAAACAAATAAATAAATCATGTAATACCTAAATGTTTGAAACTAATGCAATTTAGCTATATATTTTATCAATTATTTTTGTCATTGATTTATTTTGGCAATTATTTTGTTGCGTATTTTGTTACAACAAAATGTTATTCAAATAAGGAGGCAGCCCCGTTGCATGAGCTTTTCACCTGTTGGTTCATCAGTGATGAACAAATCAGTTACTTCACTGATCAACCAATATGTAAAAAGGACAAAGTTCTGCTTCATATAAATTCATTTGGATGAATTGAGCGGTTGAAGGAAATCATTTGATCATGCCATCCTCCAATGAGATGACGGCTCACAAATTTAGCGGTGCAACCTTTGACGTGAATGTGGCGAATCCAGCCAATTAAGGTCATTTGAAGTGAAGCCTGAGCTTTTCACCTATTGGTTTATCAGTAATGAATGAATCAACTACTTCACTGATCGACCAATCGGTAAAAAGCTCTGCCAGTTAGGCCCGCTCATTCATTTGAATCACATTTTGCTGTGAACAAATGTATGAGTAAATACATGTGAACTGATTAAGTGTGTTTCGTGTCCTTAAAATCCATCCATCTATTCATCCATTATGTGCACCACTTATCCTTAGGGGCCGGTCACACAGCCGTTTGCGGCTGAATCACGGCTAAAATTTTGCGTTTTTTTTTTGCCCGTGGTTGCCCGCTATGGAAAATGCGCAAAATTGGCCAACCCGCTGTTCATCGGTGGTATGCCCGCAAAACAGACGCCGGCGACTGTTCCGCTTTCTCATCGCGTCATTTCCGCGTCATTTTCTCGTGTGGACCACGGGTATAAAGGCTCCCGAGCCGGTGTTGTGCCCAAATCCGACTCCTACCCAACTGACGTGTGCTCGGCAAATCGCGCTGTATATACGCGGAGAAAGGCGTTTGACCGCCACACGCGTAACACGCTAATTTCACGTAATAAAACCGCGATACAGGCGCAGAACATGCTATTACCATGCTCCACCCACGATGACCCGCTGAAATTTCCCGTCCTACCCATGTCTAACCACGCCCTGGCCGCGGCCAGAGCACGTCGTTCCACGTCATTTCCGCGTCATTACCTCGTGAGCCGCCCGCGGTTAACACGTGCTCAAAGTTTTGAGCAGCGCAAAA
The DNA here is from genome assembly GCF_059441175.1 of Urocampus carinirostris. Classification (NCBI taxonomy): domain Eukaryota; kingdom Metazoa; phylum Chordata; class Actinopteri; order Syngnathiformes; family Syngnathidae; genus Urocampus; species Urocampus carinirostris. Next base: position 56,824,880 of record NC_142351.1, on the reverse strand, counting down.
CTTTTTCGCGCGGCCAACTGGGTGTGAATTTCCGACCGCGAGCAAAGCACTGCTGTATCTCGTCTATATGGCGGTCTCAAAGCGTCCAACAGCGCTCAACAGCTGGTTCAGCCTCGATACGCCCGTGTAAGGCTGTGTACCCGCGCTCTAAAGAATTGAGCGGCGCAAAACTTTTTCGCGCTGCCACCCGCGTGCGAATTTCCGACCGCGTGTTAAGCACTGCTGTATCTCGTCTGTATGGCGATCTCAAAGCGTCCAATAGCGTCCGCCTCACAGGCAGAAATTTCTGGCCGTGATTCAGCCGCAAACGGCTGTGTGACCGGCCCCTTAATAGGGTAGTGGGGGTGCTGGAGCAGATGCAAACTGACTTTGGGTAATGGGCAGGGGACACCCTGAACTGGTTGCCAGTCAGTTGCAGGGCACACAGAGACAGGCAACTTACTCGCTCATCCACACTTAGGCTCAATTTTGACCGGCCATTTAACCTGACAAATGCAAGTTTTTGGAATGTGGGAGAAAACCGGAGTGCCAGTAGTAAACCAATGCAAGCATGGGGAGAACATGCAAACACTGCAAGGGGAGGCTGGTAGCTTGATTTGAACCTATGGCCTCAGAACTCTGGCGCGGATGCACTAACCAATCGGCATCATATATCACTGTGTTTTTCTGCTATATGATACATTTTAATAAAATAGCTAATCCAAACAAACAATGTTTTACAAAGGAAAATCTTAAAAACTTTCAGGGGTGCCAACCTTTTCATATAATGGTATGTTAACAAACACCAGAAGGGTCTCTAACAAATATGCTGTTGATAATATTAGTAAGAGCATATAATCGTATCTTCATATCCTTAAATGTGGCACATCCGCTGATTAGTTCTTCTGTGTGGCACTTCTTTTGGTCTGTCTTTAGTAATCTCCCGTGAAAAGCATGCAGCTAAAATGTCCCCCCTACCAAAAAAAAAAAAAAACCAATTGAGAAAAAACACGCTCGTTTAGAGAGATTATTCCAAAAGTGGATATGTAAACCTGATGTATTTTTGGACGGAAATAAAGATTAGTTGTTATAATGGACAACTAAACTTGTCATTAACCGTATTTTCCGCACTATAGGGCGCACCGGGTTATAGGGCGCACCCCCAAAAAAATAGTTTTTGGTCCTATATCTTCCATAGATAAGGCGCACCGGATTATAAGGCGCTACAATGGGAACGTCTACAAAACAGTCAGATGATTCAGTCAAACTGATTACCCCCTTAACATTCCCAAAGCTTGCAAAGAAGCAAATACGTGTCGTAGACACGTGCAGATGCGGTGTCCGTACGATGTCACTCAAATGCATCGTTTCAAATATCATTCGGAAGGTTAAAGTCTTGGGATTCAAGAAATGCCAACCATTCCTTAGTTTCTATTTTCTTTTTCGCTCGCAACTTTACTGTGCATATGACAATAATAATAATAATAATAATAATAATAATAATAATTTCCTTTGTATTGTCATTCTTTGTAACAATGTACACAGAACGAAATGTCGATACACCTGACCCGTTGTAGCGAGCCGAAACTCATCACAGCAACATCAAGATTGTTCTAAAACAAGATACCGGGAAAATATAAAGCCGCATAGTCAAGTCAAGTCAAGTCATTTTTATTTGTATAGCCCTTAATCACAATTAGTCTCTAAGGGCTGCACAAGTTATTACATATAAGATTAGGTTACTCGTATGCTATAGAGTAGAAGTGAGTTTTAAGCCTAGATTTAAACATTTCCACCGAGGTTGCAGATCGGATCTCAGGGGGAAGAGCATTCCACAACACCGGTGCCCGGATGGAGAACGCTCTCGAACCAGCGGAACACTTCTTGGCTCTTGGGATCACCAGGAGACCGGCGCTCTCGGAACGAAGGCTTCGGGCCGGGACATAGGGGGAGATCAGATCTGAAAGATATGAGGGGGAAAGTCCATGTATGATTTTGTATAGTAGTAGGAGAACCTTAAAATCGCATCTTAGGCTAACAGGGAGCCAATGCTCACCTAAGTTCTCACGTTCAATAATGATACTTAATCATGGCCTTCTTACAACCGTGAGTGTAGTAAATCCAGGAGAGTAAAATGTTTACAAATACAGACTAATGAAACATGTTTCTTTATGGCGTAGTTTAGCAAGCTTGCTATTCAGTCATCTTTTTCGTCCAATTGCAGGGTTTGTTTTGACCCTCTAGCCTATCCGATGCTCCGAATAACTTCAGCCAATAGCGATCGATTTAACGGATGATTGACACATCTTTTTCGGCCAATTGCAGGGTTTGTTTTGGCCCTCTAGCCAATCCGAGGCTCAGAATAACTTCAGCCAATAGCGATCGATTCAACCGATGATTGACACATCTTTTTCGGCCATTTGCAGGGTTTGTTTCGGCCCTCTAGCTTATCTGAGGCTCCGAATAACTTTAGCCAATAGCGATCGATTCAAATGATGATTGACACATTGGTTAGCCAATGAAACGCCGGTATATAAATCCCAGCATACACCGAGGACTACTCCACATTCGGGGGAAAATCGAGTCGGCGGCTGCTGCGTAAGTTGCGAGACCTTGCGATTTAATATTGAGCCATATATAAGGCGCACTATATTATAAGGCGCATGGTCAGCTTTTGAAAAAAATTAAGACTTTTAGGTGCGCCTTATAGTGCGAAAAATACGGTACATTTTCTCTAGAGGGGAGCTTCAGATTATGCTGAACTGTAAATTTTAAGCTTGGAAACAACTAGTTTCTTGTCACCCATTCATTTTAGAAAGGAACGTCATGTTCTACCACTGGTCCGGCATCATGGTGGTGTGTCTCATATAAAAATAGAAAATAGTTTTCTGCAAAGAAGAAAACAGCATTGACAGCAATAATAACGCACCACAAAAGAATGGTTTGAAACCAGTGACGTGTGGAGAGGTTCCTGTCTAGTGAGGCACAGTTTTCCAAATAAATAAACCTGCTTTACAGCTTATTCATCATTAATGGCAACAGTTAATGTGTTTTTTAACCCAAAAAAAAAACCAGCATTCTTTTCATAACAGTAGACAAACTATATAAGAAAAATAATTTACTTTTAAAACGTAATCATCTTACCTTAATTTACTAACGAAGTCCATGTGCCGCTCCTTTTGAATAAAAGCATTGATGGCTTGCTTGTAAAAGTCCACCTTGTATTTCTTCGGTTTGACACGAGGCAAACCCCTCCTTGGGGCGATTGTAAGCCAAGTGATTCTCTGTGGACGCTCGCTCTTAGTATTTGAATGGAAAATGTGAAAACTCAGCTATTTTGAAAAAGACAATTCCAAAATGTTGACGTCAAATGAGAAAGAACTTGAACACTGAATAAATACAACTATTTAATCTCGCATTCAGGGCCCAGGAGCTAATTGCTGTCCTCTCGATAATAGTTTGAGGCCCTGCCTTGAACCAAAAGGGACAGTGTATTAATTAGCGCCTCACAGTGGTAGAAAAAGAACAATATTGAAAAAATAAGCAAAAAAATAATGAACTATGATATAAACCAGGAGTGGCCATCCCGAGCCTCGAGACCTGCATGCCCTGCATGTTTGTGTCGTTTCTATGCCTAAATGCAGGTGATTCTAATCACGGGGATTGGTATCAAGCTCCCTCACAGCGTGTTTATGAGATAGTTTGCATTACCTAGTTGGACACGAGAAACTTCCAAAACATGCAGGACATACTCCTGAGCGCTGGGTTGGCCACCACTTATAAAAACGGCCATCTTTTAAAATACCTGTAGGTCAAGAAATTTGAAGGTTTTTTACATACCGTGAGCTTCACCTTAGAGGAAGTTAACATAATTGTCGGACATCTTGCTGTTGAAAAAACAAATACCTTGCAAAATACTGGGCATAAAATAGAACAATGGTACAGTGTGGTAGTGGTTTGTATTCTCCCTTGGGATTTTTAGCTCTTGTTTGCAGTTGCATGACACAATACAGCCATATGTAGCACTCGAATAAGGCAATGTAAGACGGACACAAAATTTCATAAAACATATTTGAGAACTTTTTTTATCAGAGCTTTATGTATAGAAAACTTGATTTAGCCCAACATCAACCACACTAGCTACAGAAGCTCCCAAGGACATTGAGTTTGAGACCTTTAATTTAATATACCTTTAATTTTATACTTCCATGATGACAGGTGAGGCTATGCCACAACTGCCTCCCCTGACAAAACAATAGTATTTGAAACCTGTTCGGCATCATATGATATTACCATTTTTGTGGAGTTTGTCACTTATAGCCTTCTTTTGATACATTACATTCACCAAATTGAGATGAAGCATTCAAGAAAAGGCATCAACTTGGTTTTTCTAACAGAATCCCAATTTCATTTAATGACACACAGTTGCCATCCCTTCCTTAAACAAGGTCAAGCTCTAATGCACTGGCATTCCAACAGCCAGCCACTTATATCCGCATCGATCTGCTTGGCCCTCTGGCGACTCTCAGTGCTGTTCCGTCCTTTCGTCTTACACACAGGCTCCCTGTGGAATGCTATCTTAGCCTTAGCGTGTCTACATGTACTTGTGACATCAGTGGAGCCAGACAGGCTGCATGGGCAGCCAAGTGTTTCCAAACTGAGGAATTTTTCAATGACACCACTGAGAGTACAGCTAACAGTGCCACTAGTGCGTTTTGCATGCAGAAATGTGAAACAGGCACGGACAGAGTTATTTATTAGATTTAGATTTGTTTTTATTGTTATTCATAACAACTTAGCAGAAAATGTTTAAAATGGGATTTAAAATTTCACTCCATTCTGAACAAGTAATAAAAACAAAATGTTTAATATTCTAACATTAGCATACCTGTCAACCTGTACAATTGCATTAAAAGTCAGCTGTCATATTCCAACGTAAATATTTCCAAAAATTGAATAAAATTTTTTGGTGTACCTTGAGTGGAAATTGTTTACTCTCATGAAATGTCAATTTCCTAAGCCGTTGTTTACAAAATCTCATAAATCATTTGAGATTTTGCATGTGCCTGCACATTGGTTAGTTTCCATGATTACTGGTGCTAAGTTTGGACATTGTGGTATGAAAAATTTACGATTGGAAACATGGCAGAATCAGCAGTTCAGAAAGAGAAAGACAACGACTAGATTTACATCTTGCACATCCGGAGAGTATTTTGCGAAAAGGAGTTATGAGTGCAAAAGCGTAATCAAGTCGTCGAGATGTCAAACAGTTCTTAACACCCTCCTTGCTGTTTTACAGCAGGTATCTTTACAATTTGTCATGATTACCCAAGTGGAGCCACCTGGGGTAATCATCTGGCGCGCTGGAATGCTCTTCCTGATTGGTTTATGTTCCCTTTTTAAGCATGCTACGCGGAGACCTCTTCGTCGGAGGATACTTCTGTACCCCGTATGACTCTCCCGATTACCTGTGCCTTCTTGTTTACCTGATTCTGCCTGCCTGCCTCCGATCCGACCTGCTTCCGTCCCACGCTACGATCTTCTCTCCAGTCCCGGTAAACTCGACCTGCTTCCGTCCCACGCTACGATCTTCTCTCCAGTCCCGGTAAACTCGACCTGCTTCCGTCCCACGCTACGATTGGCTGCGTGTTCCGAAGTTGTCTTCACGGCGTTGCTGCTGACGTTCGACGGTCATCGCGTCTCCCGCTAACCCTGTACGCTTCCCCAAATAAAAGACTTGTAACGAACGCTTTGGGGTCTCCTGCTCTGTTCTGGTCCGCCCTGACACAATTATCTAAAGGGACATTGTGTATTATTTAGCATCTCAGTCATTAAAACAAATATATTGGTTTGAATAATGTATTTATTTTACATAAAATGCTGCTCATCTTGCGGGAACTGGCATTGTTGTCTACTAAACCTCCAAAAACCAAAAACCTTGTAAACGCCTGCACAAGAAAATGGGGAAAATGGTGTGGTTTGGTCACTTTGATTCTCCATAGTTTGTATTCTTCTGTAGCACTTGATTTAGGTTGCACTACACAATACAGTGACATCTAGCGATTCAGATATCAACAGTGTCCCTTTATGAAATCCCCAAGGAAGAAAAAGTGCTTGTTTAAAACCTTTTACCAATACAAAAATCAAATTCCTTCGTCGGAGTGGTTTATTCATGCACAGATATTCAGTTTCGCTTAAGAATAGAGCGGCCGTAGGCTAAGATACTAGTCTCGAGTCAAGATTTTTGTTTGAAAAAGCGGTAGATGTTTTTGATGGGCAAAAAGTGGAATTCTTACGCTAGAGCGGTAGTGTCGGCAGGTGTATCAAGTCATCAAAATGACAAGAAGTTTTTAGTTTTCTTCACCATAAGTGGTGTTCTATCGTAAGTATTCCTGTTCTACAGTAATTGACATTATGTGTTATTTAGCAAAGAAACATTCTGATAATAATTGACTTTAATCATGAACAAAAATACACAAACTGTCATGTAAACTTGCATTCTTAAATAATCGTAGGTCAAGACATGTGTATCAATTTTCCATAAAATGAGAAGCTCCTTTGCCAATGATAAGAGAAAGTGGAACCGGAACTGCTGAGGAAGGAAAACTTCAGAGGGAAAACTTGAGAGGGGGTTTAAGGTGGCGAGAATCTTGAAAAGGATAATTGGAAATACCTTTAAAAAATGTAGTTGGCGTGGATAATATTGGGACTAGGAGGTCACTGAAGAAGAAAGTTTTGAAAGGAGAAACTTGTCGTCGTGTCAAGTTAACGTCTTGAGCAGGATTGACAAAACGACCTCAGCAACGAAAAGTGGGATCTCTGAGTATTTATGGAAGATGTTGGCTAATTGTTTGATCGGGAGCACCTGGCAGAGGAATTGTAAGGAGGACTTGAAAATGGGGTAAAGTTGCCATCTCTTGGGGATGTAGAGGAACTGTACGCGCTGAACCATGACACACCTAACGGGAACTGACATAATTGTCCGCCAAAACCCCCATAAGAGCTAAAACTTAGGAAATGGCTGGTCAAAAATAAATGAGTAGAAAGGGTGCAATTTGGTCACTTTGAGGAAGAGGAGAGAAGCGAAGAGAAGAAAAGAAAAGAAAAGAAAAGAAAAGAAAAGAAAAGAAAAGAAAAGAGAGGAGAGGAGAGAAGCAATTCCTCCTTGTGCTTTGTAGAATTCAATTTTGGTTGCAATTACAATACAGCAACATCAAGTGGTCAAATATCACACATATCCCCTTTAATACAATCCACCCAAAATGATTTATTGGTTTGAGGGAAAAAACATGTGTTTGTGTGTGTTTTTTTATCTGGACCTGTACATATTTTAGTCACTCAAGGTTGATAATACCTGTCAGTATTTTGTTCATATGTCCACTAAACACTTACGCCATGCTTCCCAATGTGAGAAATCAGTGCACAACGGTTGGGAAAGCATTGCTCAGGCAGTGGTCGCTTGCCGCCGATCTAATTAACATGGATCACTGCCCTCGATATTTTTTGATTACGCACACATGCACGTGGCTAATGCTGACTCAGTCGACCGTTTGTCTTTTTTTACCAAGCGAGACAATGGGATCTAATTGGCAGCCACCTGCTCTGAGAATCAAATCGTGCTGGCTTCATATTCCGATTTGTATGGGAGACAGCTGTGCTTATGCTAAACACGATTATCTCGCTGCATAACTCTCATCATCGCCCACCGTCATGAATCTTTTGGATTTTTATGGTGATGGATGAGAAGCGGGGTCCCGGACAACGTGGAACATCTTCTTCTTATCCCCCCCACACCCTGTCTCCATGATTCTCGTTCCTCCTGCCGGCTAATTTCCTCACATGGTTGGTGTCATTGTTCTTTCAGCACATTAGTGACAGTGAATGTGGGGCCAAGTGGCAGCGATGGCCTCGACTCCGAGTCAGACCGGTCCCTTTCTTCCCCCTCTTTAACTGTCCGCTTCAGTCAACGGGACCCTTTTAATTCCCCCTTCTCCCCTCCCGTGCCTGCCTCGCTTCATACTGGTCCCATTGGGAGGCAGACAAAAGAGGGTGTCCCAGAACCCCCCCCTTCCAAGTCCTCTTTTTCATCATTCTTTTCCTCCCCCTGCGTCCTCATCTCTTTGGGTTCTTGCTCGCAGGCCCGGTTGTGGCTGCAGTTTGTCACAGTTATTCAGCTGAGACTGATTATGATTGCAGCAGATGGGCCAGAGCTCAACCCAGCAGACCTTCTTTTCCCACTCTGCCTTCACCTTCCTCACTGCTTCACTCAGCCAGCTTTGCTTTACATCAATCGGTGATGTGTCATGAAGGACAACCGTTCGGTTTTTGTTTAGAATTATCGGTAGGATATATAGGTAACCTGTGTGCTGTCTTGACCTAATGTAACAATGGGTATGTTTACATGGAGGGAGTATTACTGACAGAGATCAACATTTGGAATTTGTTTTCAATCAAAATTATCTGTTGATCAGAGTTAACCCCGTATTAATGCAGTTTGGGAATAAACCGATTGTTAGGAGCTGATCATAAGCTACGCCAATAGACAAATTGAATTAATCTCAGTATTGAAACTTTTTTCATGAGATACATACATACATCAGCCTATCTCAGTCGCACAAACACGCATGCCCACCTAACACACACACACATGTACAAACGGCCCTAGCGATAGCATTTGCTGTCTGCTATCTGCTGATGAACACAATGCACGATACAGTAATATCAATGACAATGAAGACAATTCAACTCAAAATGCACGAAGAAGTGAACAAACGATAACCAAAGCGAGAAGTAGTGAGGGATTACTGTAAATGTTATTGTGGGTTTTTCGATGAAGAGAAAGAAAATGTTTAAAAGAAATTGGTGGAGAAACCGATCAAAAAAGGATGTGGGCGAAGGTTAGTCTAAGGCAGGGGTAGGGAACCTATGGCTTGGGAGCCATGTATGGCTCTTTTCATGAGTACGTATGGCTCCGAAATAAAATGTAACTATTGCACATCTCTGTGGCGTTCCAAAGTCAAGTGATTTCATTCCAATTTTGCTCCACATAAAGCCAAAGCAACTTATTACAGAAGTTCAATAAGAAACCATTTAAACTGATAAATAAAAACGCTGGCAAACGACTTTGATTCGGTGAGCAGTACAGGTGGGCGGATCCTTGCACACAGCGCTAAGCGCTTTCTTCTCTCTCTCTCGCTCAGTGCAGTCTACACCGAAAGAGAATATGACGATATGCTTATCGTTTGCAGTAATTTGTGACATTTTTACAAAAGAACTTTGCATGCACATCGTTTTGAAACCGTTATTAAGGACACATTTCAGGAAAATAAATTGCTTCAACACTCTTAACTGAAGGTGTAAGACAAATTGTAAATGGCATATTTACATTGATTTGGGACACAGGATTTGGCATTATTATAATTTCATACATTTGATTAAATCATCAAATGACACACAGTGAAATCAAATGTGCTGAAGAATTAGCTTTTGTCTGGAGAGCGTGTTTGGCAGTTTTTTCAATTTTGTCTGAAAATATTCAATGCGGCTCTCTCAATTTCTTTTTAAAACATTTTTTGCTTTTATGGCTCTTTGGGTCACAAAGGTTCCTGACCCCTGGTGTAAGGCATTAGTTGAACTTAATTGGTTTACATGAACAGAAATATAGTTTATGAAATGAATAACTTAATCAATGACTTGCAGTTATGGGATGCAGGTGAAACTGCCTCACTAGTCCATAATGGAAATATAACAACAAAAAATATATTGAATGGCTATATTTATCTAGTGTCAAAGTTATTTTTCAAAATGTATGACTTGTCCTTTTATATTTCATTCATTCATTTTGCTTATCCTCAGTAGGATCGCTGGAGCCATCCCAGCTATCTATGGGCAGTGGGCTGGGAACACACTGAACGGATTGCTAGCCAGTTGCAGGGCACACAGAGACAGACAACTCATTGGCTCATTCACACCCAGGGACTTAGACCAGCTAATTAACCTGAAATGCAGGTTTTTGGAATGGAGGAAACCTGCAAAAACACAAGCAAAATATGCAAACTCCGCACAGGAAGGCTGGTAATTGGATTTGAACCCATGACCTAAGAACATTGCCGCGGACACGCTAACCACTCTTCCACCGTGACGCCTTCCTATTATATTATGTACATTATTTATACAGTTAGTATGTTGAGTGTTACTGTGCTGAGCATTTGACAAAGGACGATAGTGAGACCAATAATTTTTACTTGATGCACACCTCGGCCCTAAACGATAGAATTAGTGATGGTATTAGCAAGCTATCAGCATGTTACGCCATCCGGTTTTTCTTTCTCGTTCAATAGACTTTTTTTTATAATGATAGACTAACTATCCATTGACGCTTTTATTCCAAAGGAGCAGCACATAGACTTCATTTATAGGTTAAGGTAAGACAATAAAACATTTTTTTCTATGTTACAGTTTACTTTTTGCTTTCTTGCGCTGACAATCAATTGATAAATAAGATTTAGGTTAATTTACTGTATATGTATATCTGACTGTGCCTCACCAGACACAAACCTTAGCGAACATTTATGATCTCATCCCTCTTATTTAGACTATAAACTGTCAGAATACGATTATATTTGTGTCGTTGTGAACATTAACAAAACACAAATATTCGCACTACTACAACTATTCATTTGTATTAATGTAATGGGGGAAAACAGATCTACACACAGGAGTCAGCCTACTTGCTGTTGTTCCTCACACACAACAAAACCCCCTCCAACAACTAATAAATATCAGCCTCCTCCTCCATGAAAACCCCTAGTTGATGAAGCCCCCTACACCTTTCGGGTGAAAGGCACTACCTTCAGAGATGCAGCAGTGAACACATGTTCAGCGCTTTGCTCGGAGGAGGGACACGTTCCGAGGGAGAAGCAGAGGCAGAGATAGTTGTAGTTGAGGCAATATAAAGCCCGGGGGCGGGGCAGACAGGGGGAAGGCTCACAGAGCTGTGTTGATGTGAGAGACCACAGCTGAGCGGCAGAGCGCATGTGAAGAGAGGAGAGGGAAGCATAGCCCGGGCTCCTGGGAAGGGTTGATGCATATTGGCAGACTGGAGAGAGATAGTGGATCCCGGGGGTGCTGGCAGACAACGAGTTATCCAGGGTTTGGTCCGGTTGAGAGTCGAGCAAGCTCTGACTAGTCGTGGATATAAACTTTGTGTCGTCTTGGTGGATCTGTAGGTCCAAGGTGCAGAGAGGGAGGCAAACGTACTGGTGGATTACCATGAGTGTCCCCTGACTGCACAACAATGCTGCATCTCCACCAGGGTAAGACCTAGTTTCAATGTTTTGATGGCTGTGGTGCTATATATTAGGAACAACCCAGGATCCAAAGTTGTAAAAAATAATTTAGGAGGGAAAGGGATAGAATGGGCTTGGTGAAATTGGTGAGCTGTTGCTAGTGGCAACAGAATGTCGCCTTAACCACGTTGACTGTGACTGATAGGTGAAGGAAATGGATCACTGTCAGATAGACTATAGCTTCGCAGGGGAATTTATATACCCTGGAATGTTGCCCGCCTAGGCTTTTGTCCTCTTGTAGTCTTTCAAGCAGATTAAGATTTTCTTGGCACACTAAACCTTAATTGGAATGAAAATGTGTCTTTAAACTCACTCTTTGTAGTAACATTCGTTTCTGCTTTTGCTTACTCCTTAGTCAGCCATATTTAAAGAATGCAGACATGCGTGCGGATGATGAAATCTTCCGCTCTATAAATGGATATCTTAGCTTATTATGTTATCTCTAAAAACAGAAGCGTTCCAAACGGTGATAGCAAAGCACAGGAGAGTAAAAAAACTATCACTCATGTTGGTTTTTGAAGAATGCCAGAAAAAAAGAAGCTTTTCCTGCCATGGGAGTCAGTGCCGTCCAACTTTGACAGCGAAACAGATTATTCCATGAAGTCATGGCTTGGATACCACCCATCAAGAAGAGAAAGTAATTTGCTGTTTTGTCAGAGATAGTTCGAAAACGCTATAAACACATACATTGTACAAACGTTTGCCATGTATCTAGTTTCCATTTCCCTTTAAAAAGGGAATATGGGCAATATGTCTACTTGTGACCAAGCCAGATGTGTTGCTATGCTGGACAGTTTGAGTCTGCCTCCATGTGAAACCTACCTGGGGATTACAGGCTAAGAGGATTGGCAAGTGGAGGGGATTTGATTTGGTTGAATTAAAATCATAATTCTGTCCACTATGGCCATACTACTAACGTTTCACCCCTGACAATTATAATTTTGATCCTGTTTTTTACCGATTCCCTGCTAGAAACCATTCAGTGAAGAGGATAGATCTCTATGGATGATAAATACCCAGAATTCCATGCTTGGTGAGAAAACCTACTATCATGAAGATACCATTGGCTTTTTTTTGCATTTCCTTTTTGTCACATGGACATTTATTCTTCTAAATTCAATTTCACAACCTAACCCCCAACCTCACTCACACATTGGCCCAACATCCCTGCCTGCGTGTATCTCTCTGTATTCATTGACCGTCAGCTAGCATGTTGGGCTTGGGTCAAAGTGAATTATTGAGGAATGTTCCCCCCGTTTAATAGTCGGTGTACCCCCTTTGATAGCCAAGGGTTTAGACGTGGGGGTGTCCTCCTTCTAGATGACTTTCCCACGCAATTCCCACTGCAAATCGAAGGCTTGAAATCTAAAAAATGTGTTTTTTGCTGGTTTAACTTGAATTTCAACTGGGCACACACAGTATCTAAATAATACCATGATTGTGTTTGCTTTCATTCAGTGGCGTGTCTCATACAAAGATGATCTTGCCTGCGGACACTTCTTTGTCCAGGCTTTTCTTAATGTCTGAATAGTGCAGCTTGTGCCATGTGAGTCCCGGCAAACAGTCTACTTAGTTGGACAAACCCCGATTCTTGAATCTCGTGATGATGCCTCGGAGTGCTTCTTCACCAAAACTGATCTTTTTTTTTAGAGCACATAGTCCTCCATCGTTCCAGCCTAGAGCAAGACTGTAAGGGGCCATCCGTGTTTACAGTGCCAGGTCACTGACACTTTATCACATGTGTTCTCCAAGGTTAGAGAAAATCCTAACAAAGATCCAAGCTAATAGTTTCACATTTCTGAAGTTGTCATGGTGAAATGTTTATAGGAGTTAGTTGCTGGAAAGGAGAAGTCTCATGTGCAAGTGTACACGGGCAGGGAATGTCAACAGAATTTAGCTCAGGACTATCTGGATAATAAATCATCAGGTAATAGCCGCAGAAACAAGCAAGCTGGCGTCCTGCCGCTGGAGGTGTCGGCGCAGCTGGAGAAGCTTGCAGTGCCTTTCTTTTTTCCAAACACCTTTTCTGCTCTGTTAAAACTTTTGAGCTGTCGGCTTTTTGTCTTTGGGGGGACTGAGTTATTGCACTTAAAAGCCCTCGGGTGACTTTTTTGCCGGCATGCCAGAAGTCGAACGTGAGGCTTCTATGCCAATTCACCCCCCTGAGAGGGTTTAGATAGCAGACCCTTTGCTCAAGTGCTTCTGTTTACACATGTTTCTACTGTATGAAGCCATTTGTCCACTGCTGTAATTGTTCTACTATTTGATCTAAAAAAAAACAAAAAAACATTCATGGACACCCAACGTAAACTCTCCTATCCCGTGTGTGATCTCCATGAATGAGCAGAACATTCCAGTAAATTAGAGTCCCTGCTGCTCAGGGCAGCGACTAATGTTGAACAATGCATAGAAACTGTGAATTACAGTGCACACAGCATGCTTGTAAACGTTCTCTTAGAAAAAAATCCCTTTGCCTAGCTACTGTACAAAGTGCAAATCAATGCAAAAAAAGGCATCTCGCTGAAGGTCCATGATAGTTCAGTGAGTGTACGATAGCACTGGGAATGCTTAGATGCTTTTTCCCCAACTTCCCTTGTCAAGTGTCAAGTCAGGCAAGCCAGTAAAAAAAACAATTTTTTAAATGTCGTCCGAGGAACTATGTTTATTACAGGGCGAAATCTCAGTAAATTCTATGATGAGTTATAACCTAAAAGATTATTGTCTAGGAAGTTTATATCCCTTTAAATTGAACTTGATATTCGTGTCTTAGCCAGCAAACAGTAGCCTGGGCTTGTTAAGTTGAAAACGCCCAAGGGCCTTGATAATGATCATTGAAAAAGATGAAACATGCATTACTTAATGCCTTGAGCTGCCCAAAATACTTGTGTGTCACAATGAGCTGTGTTTAAAAGGCAGTTTGTTGCTTTCGAAATCTTTAATCATTTTCCATATCGCCTCACCAATTTCACTCTGTTGCTGTGTACAATAGCATATAGGTCTTGTCAAACTTTTCTTTGGCATTTGAGTTACCTCCTTGGGCACAATGAATTAGACGGATCCACTCATCCAGAGCATTTCATTCAGTCTGATAGGGAATGCGTCCATGACGTGGAAACAATCGAGGTCGGGCCACAGAGCAGTATAAGAACACATTTTTTGGGTGAGCTCAGGAAAAAAATGTGAACTATCACTTCGTCTGTCAGTGTTTCTGTTTGATATAATCTGGGTGTGGACAGTGATGTTCCCATGTTGGTCTTCTAAACAAGCGTGCAAACTTTTTCGATGTTGCAGATGAAATGCATCGGTTGCAGAAGAACGTAAATAAACCATTTATCTGGAACTATTATTGAAAGCCGTCATTATACAACTATGTTCTGTGTTTTTTAATTTAAAGGGTACCATTTTAAGGGATACAGTATAAACAGCAGAGAGCGGTCAAACAATGGAATTTGTTTTCCTTTATTTTGATGCCAGTCGAGAGGTTGTCAAAAATGCTAGTATTTCAAGATAAAATCACTGTACTTGCACAAACAATATTCTAGTAGATGTTTTTATTTTTTTTTATTTTTTTTATTTGCCAAAGTACCATCTTGAAAATGAAGAAAAATGGTCACTGATGATACTGGCCTCAAACAGACGAAAAAAAAGAGATGCATTCACTATTTAACAAACCCCAGAATACTGATCAACAGAGCAGTTGAGAAAGATAAGAAAATTGTGGTTTATTACAATCACTTGTTTTTATCAACAGCCCAATATGATTTAAAGATAAAACACAAGGAAAGGGTCCCAGGCCAGCAAAACCTTTTGACTTTTTATGATATACTGCTGACAACTGATTGGTCACAGAATAGAATGGTGCTTGAGTTCTTACCTATAAACAGAGCACACGTTTTTCAGGCACGGCAGCTCTTTTTCCGTCGTTATTGTATTTCCGCCTAAGATGAAATGCATTCACTTTAATCTATTATCCCCTGGTGACTAAGGAGCAGCAGAAAGCACCTTTGTCGATACGCAAGCTATTCTGGCCATCCTTAAAAAAAATGCACTGTTGTGACCCTAATCCATTATCTGCGGTTGACTACTACTGAGTTCAGGCCACTGAAGCATGTTTTTTCTGCTTAAATTGAACAGCACCCATGTGTTATCCATTATCCCTTGTTGGTTATTGCTACAAGCAGTGGCCAGCAGAGTGCATGTTATCATTGAGTGAGATTGCTTCACTGATTTTGGTTCCCATTGACTGTGATAAACAAGGCATTACATTTTGGTTCTTAGAAGTTTTGATGCTAATAATCATGTCACAGTTTTACTCCACCCAAAATAAAAAAAGAGTTTATTGGTGTTGTCTACTTTGCCATTGGTACAGAGGTTGTCACGAGACGAACTCACAATTTATTGGGAGAAGAGGAGGAGGGTGCGCACACTCGATCCGGGGATCGATGGTCGCGGAGTGGATTAGAAGTCCAAACAAAAGAAAAGTTGTCCAAAACAGATCAGACCAAAAACAAAACAGGATCAAACGCGAGCAGATTTACAGACTAGTTAAACAGAACTTGCAGAAATCTCACAGAAGTCTCACCAAAGTTTAACAGGTATAACAAACAAACGCTGCAGCAACGCACCCTTCAAAGTAACGCGTTTAAATACTGTCAAGGAGCAATCACTCAATGCGACTCAGCCGGTGTGCATGGGCGGGCCCAACTGGGCATTGCGGCAACTGCGCCATAATCCGGCGCCACCCGGCTGGAACCAGCTGGGCGCCATGGCAACCGCGCCAGACATGACAGAGGTGGGTAGAGTAGCAAAAGATCTTAATCAAGTAAAACTAATGCTACTGTTACTTATTTTGTAGACTGGAAACAACAAAGGTACATAATATGCCCCTTATCTTGGCAACAAAATGAGTGCAATGAAACACAGCATTCATTTTTAAAAATAAAATATCAACCTTTTGAAAAGTTAAAGTAAGTAAAATCACATTAATATGGTATAAGTTTGATTTTTGTGCTGTAATTTTTTTCCTTTTACTTTTGGGGTCCATGGTGGATCACACACACACACGCTGGTTCGCTACCTGCCTGGCCTTTGCTGCTGCGGCTTTAAAAGGGGTTCGGCTTTGGCTGCACCACTGGCTCTCATTCAGGAAACACAGGAGAAAAGAAAACAATAGAAGGAGAAATTTGTAAAGTGGATTTAAGTTACAGGTTCAATGTAGCCTAATGTAGCGGAGTAAGAGTACAGTTTTTTTCTTCACTAATGTGTTCAAGTAAACGTAAAGTAAATTGTGATTTAAGAATACTCCCAGAAGCACAAAATATCCCAAAACTTACTCAAGTCAATGTGTAAAGGAAATGTAACTCGTTACTACCCACCTCTGCCGACATATGACAGAGAATGTGCTACTGTGCATATGCAATACACTCACAACTAGCATGAGGAGGTTCTTTGTGCGCATCGGCTCATCACGTTTCACCATGTCAATAATTGATGGTCTGCTACCGTGAGGTAAGGCTCCATCAGGATCCCTGCCAGATGCACGGGTGCGTACTCTGATGACATGTGGCTCTTGTTTGTTTCTCCGCCGCCGTCCAGCACAGTCAACCTCTGCAGCGGGAAACAGGAGGTTTCCAGCTGTGAGTGAGGTTCAATCAAAGATGGGGAGTCTCGCTCCGCTTTCCACCAGCCTGATTCATCAGAACCAATCGAGCGCTCACAGATGTGTCTTAGTCATTTAAAACGGATGAGAGAGTTTCCTGACTTGACGCTGTCTCTGCTCAGCTCCTGGAAACTGTTAGGCATTATTAAATAGTGGACTGAGATTGTGTTACATCCATGTTAACGTGAGTATAATTGATAGAGGAAGAAGCAAAGTATCAGAAAGAGTGAAACAAATAGTTTTTTTGTGCCGCATCGGCTTCAACAGTCAGCTTACATGAGCGGATTTTGAACTGGGTCTGACGGTTATGTAAACAGTCAATGCCCGATTAAGGATGGGAATGTCCAACACTAAACCAAAGCCAGTGTGTAGGCAAACCTCAATGTGGGCCACGGGATCGCGTGCACATCAGAGCTCTTAAACCAGCGGGAGCACAGATACTAATACATAAATGCATGGCAGCTCTGCCCAACATGCAAACATTTTGTGTAGTCTAGCGGCTCAGACTGGCAAACTCTGGATCTTTACTACACTACAACTTCATCTACAGAAAGGAAGGAGATTAAACTGGTGTGTACATGTAGTTGGTAAGGAGTGGTTCTACTTATCTGGCAAGTCCATAAAATACTTAAAGGGACAGTATTATTTAGCACCTCCTAGTGAAAAATAAACTTCAGTCATTAAAAGAAGATAATATAGATTTAAAAATAAGCAGAATTAAATTATCATATAAACAAGATACTGTATATCAAAATTCTTGTAGGTCAAGAAATTTATTTTGATTTTATATAACATGAGCCTCACCTAGACGGAGCTGACATAATTGTTCACCGTCTTCCTGCTACCATTGCCCAAAAAAACAAAAACCTTGTGAAAGGCTGGGAGAAAACAATAAATAAAAATGGTGAGGTTTGGTCATTTTGACTATCAATTGTTTGGACTCTTCTTTATGCTTTTGAGCACTCGTTTTCAGTTGCACTACACAATACAGCGATATCTAGTTGTTATATAATACACACTGCCCCTTTGAATGTCTGGGTCAGTGTCTTTCTTTGGGTTTAGTTCCAAAGTTTTTCCAGCATGATGTTGTTCTTCTATTCATCCTAATTTACATGCCTTATTTAATACTAGTGGGTTCATATTCAATCAGTGCTTTAATATCCAGGAGCTTACTGTAGCAACAGTTTTAAGGCTAAACCTTACTTTATGACTTGGCTGGAACACTTGATCCTTTTACCTATTACTTTGCTTCAATACCGGTTAGTGTACTGGTACTTTTTTTCAGGTAATTTTTCCTGACACACACCCGAACGCGACCTTCAGTCTCGACACTTGCTTTGTTAGTCACCACCTGACTGGTTCTGTCACAATGCCGCCTTTGCCACATTATGTCTGGTGTTATTAGAGGAAGCTGCATTGTTTCGGTCCAGACGCGCATTTTTTCATAAACCACATGTCCCCGACTGTTTCTTTATTACCAGGTGTGTCTGTCTCAACAGGTAAGCTGTTGGCTCAGCAACTTTAGTGATGTCATGTTAAGATTGGCAAGGTGTGATTTTCTTTTTTTTTCCAGTGGACGCAGTTCAGATTGTTTAACAGCCTCTACGTAATTGCATTTTTCGAGTGAGTGTTAAAATTGGGGAACAGCAACAAACTTGTTTCATCAGCCAAGTCGATTGATAGTAGTGGCTAAACTGTTTCAGAGCCTCGTTGCATGTCAGGCTCTCCTCAGAGGCCGTAAAACATCACGCTTTATTGCCTCTGAGCGTGTTCCAAGATTTGATTCTATTAACAGTCTGCGGGAGATGGCTTTAATACAAACACTCAATTTCTTTGTATTGGTTTGCTCATGTGTTGAAGGAATTACAAGGAAGGAGGATTGCCTGGGGGAGTATAGTGACGTGCAGTGAGGCTTGAGTCTGGTGATGCACAGCCAGATTTAAAAATATATTAACCTACATCTTATTCAAAAAAATATGATTATGGTAAGAACCTTAACTTATAAAGTGAAGGTAATGCACTATTTTTTTTTTGCAAAAAAAAAAAATGTAGATAGGTGATCTTCATGAGTTAAAAAAAAGAAATGTCCGTGCAATGAGGAAAAAAAATACCCGATGCCTTGACTTGCTCTTAGATTGCTAATGCTATCACTAATACTACTGTTTGGTGCAGATTTGTGCACCAATCAGAAATTTTAGTCCCACCATTGCCCTGAGCCATGAGGCACGATGATTGCATGCCTCACCCTGAATCTGCAGATGCTCAGAACAGTAATACGTTACATCCTAATTGTATTCATAATATTCATACTACAATGTGAAAAATCAGCAGTTTAAAAAAAATACACAAATTGTGAAGTTAAACAAGGAAAAAACTTTTTATTTTATATTTCCATAATGGCAGGTGAGGCGCGGCCTTATCAGACTCCCTGGAGGGTTGATTTCTCTATTCTATCCTGCATTTTGCTCCTTAAATATTTGAAAGATTGTAGTTCTTATTATCTTATTATCTTCTTTTATCTTATTGTGAGCTGTCCTTACTTCTGAATGATTGATGAAAGGTGAATATATTTTAGTAGAATTTGGTAATCATGTCATCTCTATCTTTCACAGGGAAAAATTGGCCGTGGCTCGCCTGCAGAGGGAAGTTGCACGGAGCAAAAGTGAGGGAACAATGGTAAATACCCCGGAGCCGCTTGTCACACACATGAGTCAGTCACATGAAGCCAGCTCATTAACCGGTTTGGTGGGAGACAATTACTCAAATTAAATGAGCTAAAATAAAATCCGGGCGAGGTTCTCTTGGGGACATCAAAGGGTAAAATCGGCAAACCGTGTGATTCAGCAGAGATCAGCTGATAGACAACACATGCATTCTTCAACAGTTGTCCTCAAACTTTTTATACCCTTGTCGAACCCTCTGCAAAACATTTTCCAGCCAAGTACCCCTAATCTATAAAACAAACCTATGAATAAATGTATCATTCACTAAAGCACTCTAGGGGGGGGAAAGGGTTCAAATTCAACCAATCATTTTGCTGTAACTTTCTTCATAAACATATTCTAAAAAATGCTTTGTTAATTCTAACAAAATTAACCAGGTTAGGTTGATTGTTACGTACTACTGAAAACAATTTTACGGTGGCCTGATGGGTAGGGCGCCAGCCCCGAGACTTGGAGGTTGCTGGTTCAAGCCTCGGTCGAGTCATACCTAAGACTTACAACATCGGTACTCATTACCTCCTTGCTTGGCGCTCAGCATTAGAGGTTGGAATTGGGGGGTTTGGTCACCTAATGAATCCCAACACAACAGTTGGGTTGAGCGAGGGGGCTGGGAGTCTCCTCCCAATTTTGACTCTAGCCACCTCCCACCAGGGGGATATGGCTCCGGTATATATATCTGTATATATAAAAAGAAATGACTAAACAATATTAAAGTATAAGGATTTACAACAATTTGGATTTAGTCTGGGGGTTTGAAATGATATTTCCCCATTATCTGTTATTACCTTCAACAACGTAAGTGGTGGACTCATTTACTCTTAACCCATGCTGTTTTTTATTTTATCTTTTAATGTTTTAAATGAAAACATGTGTGTTATTTTCTTACAATCGGTCTGAACTAAGAATTCTGTACTATTCTAAAATATTTTTTGAACAAATGCTTTGTTTAAAATCAATATTTAAAGATCATATTTTATTTATTCTACTCTCTTGTTTTTTCCCCTTTGACAATGTTAATGAATAAAGAATCATCTGAATGGCTCAGGCTAGTATTTTCAAACTATTGTTCATTCTGTCATGATCCTTTAATTTTTCTCTCTTTATACACCTCATGTTGACTGAACCAATACCCTATTTTCCGGACTATAAGTCGCCCCTGAGCATGAGTCACACAGCTGAAACTGCATAATCAATTAGGAAAAACATATACAGTAAAAATTGCACCTTGAGTTTCAGGCACATTTTGGGGGGAATGTATTCGATAAAATCCAACAACAAAAACATACGTGTTACCAATGATCAAAAAGAAAAATAAAAAAACAGAGAAGAACAGGGTAAGTAAGTGCACGACACATTAACGTTACATGAATAACATGCCTGGTAATGTCAGTAATGACAAATTAAGAGTTATTTAGATGACTAGCAGAAGGGACAAGCTCAGTTTTTCTTCACCTTTTGCCCCGTCTCCTGGCCAACAAGGTCATGGTATTGGTTAGTGTTCCTCAAAGGCACTTTAGCATACGCTGTCTCTGCGGGTCAAGTCTACATGTGAATATACACATAAATTATGTTGTAAAAAAAAGACCACAGACGCCAGTGGAGTCATCTTCCCACACGTCTGCCCCTCTTTTACCTCCACGTGACCCTTCCGCAATGTCACGCCAGCTCAAGTGTGCGGGTCTGATTTATATACGGTGGGATTAAGTCTGTTCTGACTCTCTACATCGTTCGCTCAGAAAAAAACAAAAATACCGAATTGTTCGCACTATAAGACTATTGAATGTTCTTTTGTAATATTTTCTTCAAATACAAGGCACACCACACTATAAGGCACGTAGAATACAAATTACTGTAAGGCCTAGTTCTGCGCATAAATTAAAAATGTGTCGTATCTCTGCATTGAGTGATCAGTCGGAATATATCACTTATCATGATTGCGTTCAATTCCATACCATTGGAAACACAGAGACTTGAATTCATATCCTATTCGCTTGCTCACTAGGGGTACAGACAAAAAAACAGAATAATGTTCTTTTTTTGTCATTATAACACTATATTTAGTCAACGTACCAAATTTTGGATGTATTATTGGGCTTGACAGCAGGAATTTTCACTTACATTTAACCAGTGTTACAGCCAACTTGCAAATACTTTACAAAGCACATGAGATTCTGAACATAATAAAGAGAAAGGCATTGTGGGAAGTAATTCTGTCGTTCATAACTAGATAACGAGGATGGCATTGTGGGAAGTGACTCGGTCATCCCAAAATATATTAATAAACACATGGCTACACATATTAAAAATGTTTGTCTTTTACAACACTAAGTTTAAGCCAAGAACAAATGAAGCAAACTTCTTTCTACGCTAACATATCTTGCACCCTGACTAAAAAATATGTGATAATGAGATAAGACCTGATGCCTTTAGATATGTGGTCGTTATTCCTGATGCTTGAGTCCAGGGAATTTCAACCAAGTCTAGTCGTTAATTCGTCGCTCATGTAAAAGTAGTCATCCAAATACTTGCTAGGTCCTTAACTTGGCCTTGATGCTAGGTCCTTAGCTTGGCCTTGATGCTAGGTTCTTAGCTTGGCCTTTAAAGTCACTATCTTTGATTTTTGCATTTCGGAGATGGAATATGAGCTTGCTCTGTCCACTCCACGCATCGGCCCGGTATTGCAGTACCTCCGGGAACGGTGCATTCGCAATGATCGCAGCAAGGCTTTAGGGCTAGGACCTTAGCTTGGCCTTTTGGCTGAGAGTAAGTGTCCCGGCTCCTTGGCTTTGTAGCGTATTATGAACTGACCGATAACGGATAATGGATAATGGATAACGAAGATAGATCAATAACCCTTAAAAACCCCAAACCCCATTTTGATTTTTGCAATCCGGAGATGGAATAAGAGCTTGCTCTGTCCACTCCACGCATCGGCCCGGTATTGCAGTACCTCCGGGAACGGTGCATTCGCAATGATCGCAGCAAGGCTTTAGGGCTAGGACCTTAGCTTGGCCTTTTGGCTGAGAGTAAGTGTCCCGGCTCCTAGGCTTTGTAGCGTATTATGAACTGACCGATAACGGATAATGGATAATGAATAACGAAGATAGAACAATAACCCTTAAAAACCCCCATTTTGTGTACTTCCTATGAAGTCACTATCTTTGATTTTTGCATTTCGGAGATGGAATAAGAGCTTGCTCTGTCCACTCCACGCATCGGCCCGGTATTGCAGTACCTCCGGGAACGGTGCATTCGCAATGATCGCAGCAAGGCTTTAGGGCAAAGACCTTAGCTTGGCCTTTTGGCTGAGAGTAAGTGTCCCGGCTCCTAGGCTTTGTAGCGTATTATGAACTGACCGATAACGGATAATGGATAATGAATAACGAAGATAGATCAATAACCCTTAAAAACCCCAAAACCCCATTAATCATTTCTATAGTTTTTGACTGAGATGGAATAAGAGCTTGCTCTGTCCACTCCACGCATCGGCCCGGTATTGCAGTACCTCCGGGAACGGTGCATTCGCAATGATCGCAGCAAGGCTTTAGGGCTAGGACCTTAGCTTAGCCTTTTGGCTGAGAGTAAGAGTCCCGGCTCCTTGGCTTTGTAGCGTATTATGAACTGACCGATTACGGATAATGGATAATGAATAACGAAGATAGATCAATAACCCTTAAAAACCCCATTATGCTGTGTCAGGCTTTGATGCTAGGTCCTTGGCTTGGCCTTTCGGCTGTGATTTTTGGACTGTGTGTTTCAATGCAGGCATTGATGCTAGGTCCTTAGCTTAGCCAGGCTTTGATGCTAAATCCTTAGCTTGGCCTTATGATCTTTGATTTTTGCATTTCGGAGATGGAATAAGAGCTTGCTCTGTCCACTCCACGCATCGGCCCGGTATTGCAGTACCTCCGGGAACGGTGCATTCGCAATGATCGCAGCAAGGCTTTAGGGCTAGGACCTTAGCTTGGCCTTTTGGCTGAGAGTAAGTGTCCCGGCTCCTAGGCTTTGTAGCGTATTATGAACTGACCGATAACGGATAATGGATAATGAATAACGAAGATAGAACAATAACCCTTAAAAACCTCAAAACCCCATTATGCTGTGTCAGACCAGCGTGCCATGAGAAATTATCCAATGTCCCTTTAAAAAATGTATATGAGTGAATCAATTTCTGTGAATATGATGTCACTGTCAATTGTCTGTATTGTAAGAACTGGGAGTATTATAAATTATATTTTGAAAAAACATACTGTTCAGTGTCATTTTATAAAATTTTTGGTTAGTGGTGTGCTGCAAAATTTTTCCAATGTAAAAAACATGCCCTGGCTCAAAAAAGGTTGAAAAACACTGCTCTATATGACTGGATCCGGCTCTTTCCCTGCCAAGTCCACGGTTCGATTCCTGTTGCATTCAATGTCACGCTATTGTGATCAACCATCCTTGCCCCTAGCGGCCCCGGTAATTCGAACTTGATGTTCTTACCATTGCCATCCGGTTCAATCCTCCAAAATATATGGCAATGCATTTCCAATTACATATAAGGCGCACAGGGTTATTCAAATTTCAGGCTAATTCAGGCTTTTGGGGTGCGCCTTATAGTACAGATCTACTGTAAAACACATACTTGTCCTTCTCAATTGGAGCCTTTCCATGACCACTCATTCCTCAAGAGCATAAATGCGCTGGTTTTATATGTGCACACACTGCAATTCTTTGTCCTGCATCTGTGTCATTGCCTCGTCCTGTAACACTAACCTCACTGACCTCTGCCAAGAAAAACATCTCGTTTGCTATAGAGGAGCAGCTCACACTCTAGTGGGTGCACTACATGCTAATTATCTCTATGGAAAAGAGTGTGCGTTCGTGTGTATTGTAAGCGTGGACATGGTGGCAAGGGGGGTGGGGAGTTATCTGTCCGAGACAGGAGCTGGTAGGGGGGTATCACTAAGCTCCATTTGAAATTGGGATTATCCCAGTTGGAGTCCCCTCGCACTCTCTTTCTGTGTCTTTTCTGGCATTCCTTGGAGGCTTCGGAGATCTTCCCTAGCTGCGTGGAGGAGATAATAACTGTCGAAATGCTGCCGTTTGGTGAAAAGTGAAAAACTGGCAAGGAGTCCTGCAGATGTCCACTTTGACGCTTTCCCAAATGCCCCCCTGCTATTGTATTTTGCTAAGTAGAGGATACAAACCACGGAAGGACATGAGATGGTTCTTTTTCAGACGCAAACTGGTTGCCGTCTCCGTGCATGTTTCTAGCCACAGGTCTCAAGTGCAGTGTTTTCCAACCTTTTTCAGCCAAGGTATACACTTTCTTTTTTATTAGAACCTCGACGCACAACATCCGTCAAAAATGTTTAAAAATGAATTCCCGGCACCAGTTTTATTTGTTTATTCTTTAATTCATGTTTTATTTTTCACATTATTATGCTTTCTAAATTGACAGCATATAGTTATTTCAACTATTTTTTGTCACTGTGGCACAAAAAGTAATACATGTTATTAATTTGTGGTCATAATTTGAGTGTCATTTAGAATTTTACTACATGTTAACCTTTTTTTTAAGGTTTACCTTTTTTTCTTACTGATAAGGTTTGAATTCAATTGACACAAATAGTAATATTAGCAGAATTATGTGTTTCATTTGTTTTATTACTTTTTGCAGTGCAATCCTAAACAGTTTATTAAACTAAATAAGTGATTGAATATCTGTCCCTATGCCTACTCATGAGCATATAATTACTGTGTAAAAATTATAATTTTTCTTTTATCGAGAGTATGACGTTTTTCCTATCATACCGTGACTCAGGAGATAATGTGGGTTACTCATTGTGCTTGGTAATTTTGTTGTACTTTTGGATTTTACTATATTCTTAACCAGTTTTACTCTACTTTTATGTTGTTGTTTTATTTTTTATAGAAGTATAGTACTTGAGCAAAAAACATTAAAAATATCTCAAATAGACACAACAAAGTGCAAGATTTTACTTGATTTAAATTATTGCATTATTTCTTTACATTCGGGCTCCAGTGCTGTGGAATGCTCGTCCCCCTGAGATTCGATCTGCAACCTCAGTGGAACTGTTTAAATCTAGGCTTAAAAACACCCCTATTCTATGGCCTATGAATGACCTATAGTTCATGTTGACAATATCTGTGTGTTATTTGTAATTGCAACATCCATTGAAGCCTGGTCATCCTGGAAGGGGTATAACCTCATGTGTGGTCCTTTCTCAAGGTTTCTTCTTTTTCTTCACATTGAGGTTTTTGAGTTTTTCCTTGCCCTCATGTAGGTTTTAGATCAGGGGATTGTGTCATAATAGTCTGTGGTTTTCAATAATCTGTGGTCTTTGCAGCCCTTGAGACTCTTTGGGATTAAGGGCTTTACGAATACACATGACTTGACTTGACTAGACTTATAGTGCCATTCTAAACACCTTCATTAAATAAAACAGGTTGTTAAATATACCGCACTACTTTGTGATCAGAAAATGTACTTTCATCTACTGATATGGATGAATTTAAGTCACTTGACTGATCAGTAGAAGAAAGCCAAGATACTGAACAGTGGCATATGTTTTGTCATAGATAGAATTGGGCATACTAGAGAAGGTCTCACGGCACACTAGATTTTCACAGAACACTAAAAAGCCCCTGGCACACTGGTTCTAAAAAAATTGCTCTAGCACATAATAAAATCACCGGAGCGGTATTAACGACAGAGTTTACAGTGTGTGTTGAATTTTAATTAGCGCTCCTGTTGAGAAACACGAGTCCTGACATCATCACCTGACAACACTTCTAGTTATGATTCTTTTGGGAGAATCACTTAACGCCTATTGAACAATTGGTTGAACCCGCAAACTTTATCGTCCCATCTGAGAGCTTTATTATTTGTTCAGCTGGAACTTCATCACAGTCTGGGCATCCAAATTTCAAAGAAAACACAAATTGTTTGACAGGGGTCACGTTCAGGCCCCCCTTCCAAGAAAGCCTCATCAGTCGTGTGCGGAATCGCTCATTAACACGCTCATCGCCTCTTTCTTTTGGAATTCTTCCCGGAGGCGTGGCGCCGGGCACGGCCACAGTCGATTAAAGCCACAATCTCGGTCCGTTTGGGCAGGGGGGCAGGATGCCGGGTTTCCTGTCAGGCTCAATACACACATCTACACGAGGACTCATAATGAGAACGTTACATGCACTGGCGAGGGGCGGGGATCCCCATTAAAAAGGCATTTGGACTGTTAGCTAAGATTATGGCCACTGGAAACGGCTGTGTAAACAACACGTGGAAATAAACCATGTCGACTTTCGGGAGCTTTATTTTTTCTTTGAGGTCTGTCGACGCTCACTGATACGTGAGCACCAAAAGGCAGAGCTTGCTCACAGAGGTGCTGCTGTTAAGGTTCTGCCTGATGTTTGAGGCCATACTTGACTGACTACGTAACGACCGGTGGTGTAACAACAAACTGTTTCCACTCGAAAATCGTAGTGGTTCCATTGAATATGTTTTCCCACTTTGAAATATATCAACATATCGAATCTTCTATTTTGGGGAAGAATTATATCTTACTGTAGGGGTGTCAAACCCAAAAGGGTTGAAGGGCCATGTAGAAAAATTGAGCTTCAGGTTAAGGGCAGGACTGATCGAATATTGAATAATTTTAAAATGACTCATATAGTCTAGTGCTAGTGTTTCTCCACTGGTCTGACTTGAGGACCCACCATTCAAGCCTGCGGACAAAATGAGACCGGAACAAGACATAATTTCCACTTTCAAAATTAATCCAATTGAAGGATTGTGCAGTTTAAATCAGACATAGTATAATATATTCCCCTTTTATCAAGAAACGAAATTACCAGCAAAACCTAAACGACTTCAAGTACCGTAGATACTCGCATCTAAGCTTAGATCGTGTACAACAACCCCTGAAAACTCCAATGACGAAGCCACATACCACAAAAAAATTGAAATACTTATAAAGTGTGTACCTAATCATTGGTTATTATTGAATTATGTCGTTGATAAACATCCATCCATCCATCCATTGTCTTCCGCTTATCCGGGGTCGGGTCGCGGGGGCAGCAGCCTTAAAAGGGAAGCCCAGACGTCCCTATCCCCAGCCACCTCCTCGAGCTCATCCGACAGGATCCCGAGGCGTTCCCAAGCCAGCCGAGAGACATAGTCTCTCCAGCGTGTCCTGGGTCGCCCCCGGGGCCTCCTGCCGGTGGGACATGCCCGGAACACCTCCTGAGGGAGGTGTCCAGGAGGCATCCTTATCAGATGCCCGAGCCACCTCGACTGGTTCCTCTCAATGCAGAGGAGCAGTGGCTCTACACAGAGTCCCTCCCGAATGACTGAGCTTCTCACCTTATCTCTAAGGGAAAACACAGACACCCTGCGGAGGAAACTCATTTCGGCCACTTGAATTGTGTTCTTTCGGTCATAACCCACAGCTTATGACCATGGGTGAGGGTAGGAACGTAGCTCGACCGGTGGATCGAGAGCTTTGCCTTTCGGTTCAGCTCCCCCTTCACCAAGACGTACTGGTACAGGGTCCGAATGCCAGCAGACGCTGCACCAACCCGTCTGTCGATCTCCCGTTCCATCCTACCCTCACTCGTGAACAAGACCCCAAGATACTTGAACGCATCCACTCCGCAAGATCTCATCCCCAACCTGGAGGGAGCATGCAACCCTTTTCTGGCTGAGTACCATGGTCTCGGACTTAGAGGTGCTGATCCCCATCCCGGCCGCTTCACACTCTGCTGCGAATCGCTCCAGCGTACCATGTCATCTTCAAAAAGCAGTGACGTAATGCTGAGGCCCCCAAACCGGACTCCTGTCCACCAAGGCTGCGCCTAGAAATTCTGTCCATAAAAGTTATGAACAGAATCGGTGACAAAGGGCAGCCCTGGCAGAGTCCAACCCTCACGGGGAATGAATCCGACTTACTGCCGGCAATGCGGACCAGACTCTGGCACCGGGCATACAGGGACCGCAAAGACCGGATAAGACTACTACTCCCAAAGCCCCCCCCCCACAGGGCTTCCCAAGGAAAACGGTCGAATGCCTTCTCCAAGTCCATTGAGATATAATCCCTCTCAAACGCGACCATTGACTGTACTGGAAGAAAAAATCGACCAGAGTATTATCGTATTCTACTTCAAAGCAGAGTAATCAAGCCCCCGTTTTTTTTCTATCCTTAGCATTATTTTGCCAAGCCAATGGCCCACGACCCACTAAAAACTGGTCCGCGATCCACTTTGAGTCGCGAAACACCAGTTAAGAACTTAATTGCGCCTAATAAAAATCTAACAACTATGTTCCAATACGAACAGATAAAAAAAGTGATATGATCTTATGGTTTTGTCAGTCATTTTATTTTCAACAGGCACAAAAGACATTTTCTTGATATAAAATTCTCCATTACATGAAGATTGAATGAAAGAAGCCGGTATAAATCAGGCATCATCAGTAGCCTTTAGTTTCAATTTCAGTCATTCCAAATATAGAAAAAAGAATTGCAATATTCTATCATCACTAAACTACAATAAAATACAGTGCGAGGAGAACTATCACATGGGTGAGAAAAAAAATACACAACGATTGCGCATCATCTCTGGGGTCAAAGGAAACCTTATCGGGGGCCAGATGAGTCACGCGGGTCTTCTCTTTGACATTCATAATTATTGCTGTCATGTGGAAAAATCATCCCTTTGGAACTTGTGTTTATTTATTTATTGTCTTTGTTTAATATCTTAATTGTAGTATACATCCCAAATTTTAGGGGGCAATAATTATTTTCATTTCATTTATTTTGTCACGACCGGTATGAGCAGTGGACCCAAATGCGTAACGTTGAACACAATGCTTTCTTGAGGGATCGGGGAAGTAAGGGTGAGAGGAAAAATAACCCGATCTGGTGCTTGCTGGGCAGGAGGAGCGGGAAGCCCTCGTGAACGAAGTGTGTTCAGAAATTGGGAACAAGTCGGGTAGCCGGGACAGGAGAACTGAGCGTGGTCGGAAATCGGAACAAGTCGGGTAGCTGGGACGGGAGAACAGAGCATAGTAAGAGATCAGAACAAGTCGGGTAGCCGGGACGGGAGACAGAGCGTGGTCGGAGATCGGAACATGCTAGGTAACCGGAGACGATCGGAAAGCCAGGGACAGGGATCGATACGGGAAACAGGAACAGGTAGGGAAAAGAACGGAAGCCAGGGTCAAAAAGGCTTGCCTTGCATGTACGGAGGTTTGCTGACGGACTGACCAGGAGTGAACGAGAATGACGTGCTTAATAGGAGGATGACTAATTAGGGAATGAGTGGCAGCTGGGGCTGAAAGAGTGACTGCAGGAGAGGGCAATTGACAAATCATGACATATTTTATTTATTGTGCCGTGAAGAGCCTGATTGAGGGAGTCCAAATGCGGGTGTTCTATGGTTAAAGCTAACTGTGGTACTGTGTCTTTACTTCATAGGAAATCCGTTACTGAAAATGGTCAACAGCAATGAAATACTTTAATAGGTTTCAGATTTGCCAGGCCAGGTTTATTGCATCAGCAGTTGAGAACAGTAATGAAGAAAAAAAACAAGATACCAAGACATGCATTTCAGGTGGATTGGCCGGTCCAAATTGTCCCTAGGTGTGAATGAGCGAGCGAGTTGTCTGTCCCTGTGTGCCCTGCGACTGGCTGGCAACCAGTTCAGGGTGTCCCCTGCCCACTGCCCGATGATTGCTGGGATGGGCTCCAGCACCCCCGCGACCCTACTGAGGATAAGCGGTGCAGCTAATGAGAGGAGATGAGATGAGATGAGACATTAGCATGTGACGAGGACTGATACAATAATAGATGAATTGGATCAAAGAAAGCTGAATCATCACCTTGTTTTCTGTTGTTGCTTTGATAAAAAATTTCACATCATTTGACCTGTTGTATTATTCAGATGTGACACTACATATACATACTGATAATTGTGTGGGTTTAATACTTATATCCTTTGCATTCCTTTATTAATACATCAATATCTTAATCAAGTTAATCGTTTAGTGGTGAGTAATGTATCTTGTGATTACCCATATAATTGAATGTAGTTGTTATTTACTCCTTGTTTTTTTCGCAAGTCACCACAATATATCAATGTTTTTAGTCGTTATACAATCTCTACGTTGTTCTCAGTAGGAGGGATTTCTTGTGTCTCAACAAACCACCTGTAGAATTCAGTCCAAACAAAGGACTGCTGAGTAGCTGGTATCTGGGGAGTTTTCCACCGAAATTTGTTTAGGTCATCGCCTGCTGTGTTCAACCCCTCCAATATATAAATGGTTGTCAGCCATTGATACCGCCTTTGTGAATCTATCACAGCATTGTTCTGAACATACAAGCCCAGAATATTCTGTTTTGTTTGTTTTTATCTGTTTTATATTTAAAAAAAACTCAAAGGAATTGCTCAACTTTAGTGCTGGTTTTGCCATCTGTGTCACACAACCAGGATGTTTAACAAACACACAGAGGAAGAAAGATGTATCGATCAGACTCTAAATTTAAGTGTGCTTTTGTGAGTTTAATTTCAACATTTGAACTAGTATGGGGTAATACTGCCACCAGTCACTAGTGATTTCGCTGTACTTTCTGCTAATTGAATAAGCCCGTGACACATTGATTAATGACTGTACATTTATCACTACACCCCACTGACAGCTATGTTAAAAAGAAAGGTCTTTTGTCAAGACTGATTTAAAAAAAAACAAAAAAACAAAAAAAAAAACTCGCAGTCCTGGCGGAATCTTTCTGACATCCGTCACCTGAACCTGTGAGGGCATCGGCTTCTGTTTGTGGTCGAGAGGGGGTTGCACTAGACTTAGGTGCTGCCTTTGCAACCAACGCTTATCATCCGCGGCCAGGGGATGCATTGGGCTCAGCTTGTCTCACATACGACCTCACCTCAGATGAATACTGACAGACAAGTGACAAATCGAAGCTGCACACAGTCCCTTTTAGCCAAAGAACTGACTAAATGACCTGCAGTGTGTGAAGCCGGATAGGGTGCAAGAGGCGTCTTCCCCGGCAATAATGATTGCCCATCGTCTAAATTAGGAGATTGGTAGGGAGTGTGCAGTCTATTTTCCAACTCCAGAAGTAATCAGGGGTCTAGTGTTGCACGATCTGGGAGATTTTGTAGACAATGGCCAAAGAAAATGACATTTCAAATAAAATAATTTTCACTTAAGGTCGGCAAGAAATGGTATTTCAAATAATACCATATTCTGATGCTTCAAAAATGTTTTGTTGCTCTTTGATATCCAGCCATTATCTACACCGCTTATCCTTAGAGGGGTCACGGGGGTCCTGGAGCCCATCCCTATCTTTGGGCAGTGGGCAGGGGACAACCTTAACTGGTTGTCTGCCAGTCGCAGGGCACAGAGAGACAGAAAACTCACTCGGTCATTCACATCTAAGGACAATTTTAATCGGCCAATTAATCTGCCTTTGCATGATTTTTGGAATGTGGGAGGAAATGGGAGTGCCCAGAGGAAACCCACGCAAGCACGGGGAGAACATACAAAATCTGCACAGGAAGGCTAGTAGCTGGCTTTGAACCCATGACCTCAGAACTGTGCCGCGGATGGGCTTACCACTCTGCTGTCGTTAATGATAATTAATATTCTGAATCTAACAAAAGACCATACAATGGTTGATAGGTATGCTATCTGTCTGGCTTTTATGCTGGGATTGACTTTTTTTTACTTTATTGCTTAACATGTTATTTCAGACTTTCTTTAATGCTCATTACACATCCTGTGCCCTCATGCATCCACTACACGAACTGGATTGTCATAAAACTGAACATATTTATTCGCGATTCGCTCCTGACAGACAGTTCTAATCACCGTTTGAGACAGAGCTGATTCTGCAGAGGATCTTCTATATTCTGTTTCATTTTGTTGGACAGACACGGGGAAAAAGAAGGAAGACCAAATTTTAAATTACGTATCCGCTCGCTGGCCTTAAAGGGACAGTGTGTTATTTGACCACTAGATGTTGCTGTATTGTGACGTGCAACCAAACATGAGTGCTAAAAGCACAAGAAAGAAAACAAACTACGGAGACACGAGTCAAACCGCAACATGTTTCTAATTTGCTTTTTTGGATGGTGTTTTGGTACCCATAGAGAAAAGTTGGCAGAAAATGATGTCAGCTCCCTCTAAGTGAGGCTTATAATATATGACATAAAAACAAAATATGACCTACAAGTACTTTAAAAACACGTTTGTATCGTAGTACGCATATTTTAAATTAAGATTTTTTTTTTTACCAATAGGTATAATAATACACACTAAAGGTAGATAAACATCACAGCGTTCCTATTGCTAATGGTTGAAATGCGGTATTGCACTCCCAGCCTACATGAGGTTCAAATAGTTTTGCCACTGTATGTAGAAAATACTTGGTCTGATTTTTAAAAAAAACAAAACCAACTAGGGCTGGGTGATACTTGGAATTTTGATATGAATTTTTATATATCTTATAATGATCCGAAACTGATACTTTTTGCTTGGACATTTCACAATAATTGAATGATTGACCCCCTATGTGTCAGTTTACAATCACCATAAACAAAGAACCAAGATTGTAGGTACTAAAATGTTGCTCTCTCTAATTAAAACACTATGATGCACTTGATCCCTTAACCACCAGGGTCGTTGAGGGCAACACTTCCTTGGGCAAGTACAGTCTGGTGGCAACCATCCCTCTCCAGGCTGTTTTTTTTAGGGTGAGGGTTAGCTCCCCCACAGGAAACAGTACTGGTATCCATGGTTACCATTAGTAAAAGAAGCCTCCTGATCTGACTCAGATGCAGCAGCTTCATGATCTGGTCACCATTGTTTTTCAGTGCAAAACATCTTCCCGCTTTTCAGAGTCGGACGTTGTGAGATCCAATCTTAAATCACTGGGGAAAAACGATTTGCTTCCATCATTTTGAGTTGCACTTCATTCTGTAACTTTAAAGATGGGGTGCAGAACTTGAAACTTTTTTACTCTCTGCCGCCGTCTACTGTCTTAAAGACATGATTGCAGCCTTGCACTACTCTTTTATAATGCGCGTGTAAGTACAGGCATTTCTTAGGGATGCTCAAAGAAGCAACCATAGAAGGATAGAACCACTAGAAGCAACCATTTTCTTACTTTCACCATTTCATGCTCCACTGACAAAAATAAATAAAATAACAAAAAACAATGGGAAAAAGCATGGCTGCACTCTCCAGCACCTCCACCCACCTGTATTTCCTTAAACCATGTGTTCCGCCCTGAACAGTGCTGATGAAAGTAGATGAGCAGATAGGCGCGATTTCTGTTGCAAATAAAACTCTTTTAAGTCTTTCAAGGTGCTCTTATTAAGAGGTACCACTGTACTATGTACTAATGTTCAAAATAAGCGTATAATTGCAAATTGAACAATAACACAATAATTTGTGTCATGCTCATAATGTGCTAACAAAGCAGCCAAAATCTTCTTGTTGTACTTCTTTATATGAATTTTACTGCTGCTGATGAGGGCGCACACAAGCACACACACAAATCCCACTTGCATGTTTTATTAATGAACTCAAAACCTTTATGGTGTATTGTGTGTCCCTGATGTTTGCTTTAGCAACGAGCCAGAGACCCGCTCCCGGCCCTTTGATTAGAATTTGAATGAGTGGGGGTGAAGGCGCAGGGGGTCCGAGTAATGAAGAGATTATTGAGCTGCCCCAAAATCGTGCCTCCGTGCTGCATGTGAGGATGTACATCCGCAGATGGACATCAATTGATGGGTTGTCTGGGCCGGCTCATGCACTTGAGCTGATAATGCTGATGTAGCTTTTCCTAAATGGGAGTCTGGACTACAGGCAGGGGACTGCAGTCTCTAATTAATTTACTGCCTCAGTGGCAATTGGAGGGCACCGAGATGTTGGATGAAGGCGGTGGGGCGGTTGTGTCTTGTAGATATTGAGCTCCAATGGGCGCCATTAGCTTCTAATGCAATTTGAGCAGCAAGCTGGACCTCGCTTCAGCTAATAAAATTTTAGCTCCTATAACAAGCATGTTCTCTGTATGTACCGGTAATCCACACCTTCTTGCAGCACATTCAATTTTAAGTGTTTTATGTTCGCAGTGATAAATTGATTCATCTCTAAATGTTTTTTATAATTCGGGGAATGAAACCTGCCTTGACTGTGATGAAGGTCAAAATCTATTCTCAAAGACCCAATCATGCCTTTTTGAATAAAATGTATATTTTTAAGAAGATTAAAAAAATACATCTCCAGACTATTTTACAAATGACTATTTTTCTTTGTCTTTTAAAGTCACTGGTTTAGAATTTAAATGTAATGGAGCCCTTGTGATGTTTGTTAAATGGCGTGCTCTGCAGGCGAAAACAGATATTACACATCAATTTCAAAGCAGGAGTGTCAAAGTCAGACTGTTGGAAGGGCCAGATATAAAAAAAAAAAGCTACAGGCTGACCGAACTGATCGAATGTTGCATTTTTTTTAAATAATGCATATAGTGTAGTGAACTGATAAGTTCATAGGTTAGTAGACATTTAAATAAGGAGAGAAAACATCAAGGAATTTTGAACTCTTGAGAAGAACAGGAGAGGACTGTTAAAAAAAAACCAAATCCTGAATCCGTTATGAAAGCTCCCAAGAGGCCACTATTTATCTTAAATCTTCTAGGTTAAAAAAAAAATCAGATCCTCGCTAAAACGTGTGGGTATTAAAGAACAGCAACACGTTGAAAATATGTTTGCATAATTATGCTGGCAGTCTTTTTATCTTGTTTTTCTATTTAAAAGTCTTTATTACACATTTACAGTGGAGTGCCATTTTGTTGCATTTAAAGTTACACTACAAGTGTGTCAATGACAATAAAGACAATTCAATTCAATTATTAGCCGACACTGATAATAATAATAATAATAATAATTTCCTTTGTATTGTCATTCTTTGTAACAATGTACACAGAACGAAATGTCGATACACCTGACTCGTTGTAGCGGGTCGATGCAGCCGCAGCCAGAGGGCGCCGCCATTATACCAATTAGGTATGTCTCGGTCGAGGCGCGAACCAGCGACCTCCCAGTCTCAAAGCGGTCGTCTAAACAGTTCATAAAAGTTAAAACAACATACAATAGTAAAGTGGGCATCCTATAAAATATTCTTCACAGGTCTTTGATATTGAACACAGAATAAAATTAAATCAAATTGATCCTACTGAAAAGCTCACAAGTACATTCCAATATGATCAGGTAAATATAACAATAATTTTTCAATAACTCTTGTCAGTAATTTTCAACAGACACAAAAGACAAGTTTTCTTACTATAAAATTCCCATTTAATGAGCATTAAATGAGTGAAGCCAATATTATTCAGGCATACAGAAGCCTATATTTCATATTTCAGCAAACGTGGCCCAAAATCACCTGCAAAAAAATGTCAGCAATTCTCTATCATTCACTAAACTACAATCAAATAAGGTGCACGAAGAAGTAAGGTACAGTTAAAACAAATACACAATGATTCCTGATCTACGATACAATAATGAAGCAAGACCATCCCGGGGGCGGATAAAACCTTCTCAGTGGCCGGCTGTGGCAACCGGCCTTGGCTTTGACATTTGTGTCATATAGGATGAGTCAGTAAATGGAAGATGTTTTTTTCTTCCAGTTGTCATTGGTAAATGCTTTCATAGCAGGTTTCTGTGTCCCATTAAAGATGACTCCAAAGACTAAGAGTGGGATAAGCGGAATAGGCATTAAACATTTCATAGTCACCCTGATGTATTGCTGTGAATTTCTGGCCACATAAAGCTATGGTAATGTTGGATTTTACAGCCTCCTGCCTGGTTAAATTACCGAAATTATATATTGAACTAGACACTATCAAAGGCTTTTACTGGAATAAGACAGTAAATCCTGCCTTGTTATTGCCATTTTTGGCTTCAATCTGTCGCTAGACCCGCGTTCGACGCTAAACCATTTTCGTTGGGCCATGTGGGCAAGCAACAATAACAAAAGCTACTGTTGCTTGAGAAGCGCACATCACCGCACGGAGAAAAGACTTTTGTCTTTTGTGTTATTAGCAGCTTTGTCATTCAAATTCTATTTGCTAGCACAATTGCAAGGAGGTTGTTTCTTATAACGACATAGAAGCTTAGTTATGAGTCCTGCTGGGCATGTTTTGTTTCTAGATTGGGAGGACTTGAGCACTTTACGTTTTTTTTGCATATGGATTTATAGCAGCCATTACTTTTGACAGTGGGAGCCTCTATGCTGTGTACAAAGCTGCTCTACATACTGTAGAAAAAGTCACCAATTTACAACCGTGGCAAGACAATGCAACAGGTTTAATTAATGGTGGTTTGAGTTAAGTATTCACATCATTCAACACGACAGCGTGTGTGCATTTAAACAGTTAATGGCAGGGGTGCTCACACTTTTTAGCATGCATGCAACTTGCAGAAAGACTACTGGAAATCTTGTGGTTTTGACAGTCTTAAACTGAGGCGCTTACACTGTTTCAGCACGCAAGCTACTTGCATAATAACTCCTGGACTGCATGAACGTTGGAACCATCTATGACAAAGGTGTGCACGCTTTCTCAGCATTCAAGCTACTTGCAAACGGATTACTAGACAACATTTGTTTTTGAACAGCCTATGGCAGGGATGCTACTCGGTTTTGCCATGCAAGCTATTTGCAAAACGACTACCGGAAAGCTAATGCATTTTAACAGTCTTTGAAAAGGGTGTGCACACCTTTTCAGCATGCAAACTACTTTCAAAATGACTAACTGGGAAGCAGGTGCTCTTGAACAGTCTATGGCAGGGGGCTCACAGTTTTTTGTTAAGTTTTTGGGGGTCATAAATCCATGTGCGGGAAGCAACAACTAGAGACAGAGGCGCTCAAAAAGAGCGATTACATTTAATAGCAAAAGGAAGTCAAAGGGACAAACAAATAAGGGTTCACAAAACAATGAAATGCCCAAACAAAACAAAACATTACAAAGTCCAAATCAGAAACAAAGAAGTCGATTGGAAATGGGAAATACAAAAAGCAAATAATCAAATAAACCAGCAACAAACAAACAAACCTGGTGTGGCGGTGGAAATGATAATGTCATGAAAACTAGGAGGACATTAGAAGAAAAAATGAAAATGACCCAACAAGGTGTGATTTTTAAAATGTCCATGTAAAGGTTAGCACGTCCGCGGCACAGTTCCAAGGTCATGGGATCAAATCCTCCTATATTCCAAAAACATGCATGTCAGGTTAATTGGCAGCTCCAAATTGACCTTGGGGGTGAATGAGCGAGTGAGTTTTCTGTCGCTGTGTGCCCTGCGACTGGCTGGCAACCAATTGAGGGTGTCCCCTGCCCACTGCCCAAAAATAGCTGGGATGGGCTCCAGCACCCCGCGACCCTACTGAGGATAAGTGGTGCAGATAAAGGATGGATGGAGGGTTCAGGGTACTGGGGCACAGATCTGGGGTGATTGGACACAGATGTACCCAGTTCAAACCCCGTTTAGGGCCCTCTGGTGGTAGTACGCATATCAGACCCTCACATTCTTAGCATGGGAGTTACTTGCAAAATGTCTACTGGACAACATGTGCTTTTCAGTGGTCTATGGCAGAAGTGCTCACACTTTTTCAACATGTGAGCTATTTGCGTAACGACTACTGGACAGCAAGTGGCTTCAACAGTCTATAAGAAGGGGGGTTAAACTTTCTCAGAGGTGAGCAACTTCCATAATGATGAACTGGAAAGCATGTGGTTTTGATTGCCAATGGCAGGGTTTTTTTCTTACACTTTTTCAGGATTTGAGCTACTTGCGAAATTACTAACTTTTTTGTTTTGTTTTGCATCTTTAGAGTGTATTGATAAACTGTATCATAGCACATTTAAGGTATACAGTTTACATGCAAATGCAAATGTATATATTTAGTTTCCTTTAAACCCGTCAAATACTCATTACATTTCAAGTAGAAATGTGTTTTTAAAATATATATTTCTAATTGTTATAATTTATAAATCGGCAGCACGGCGGCGCAGTGGTTAGCGCTTGTGCGGCACAGTTCATGTCATGGGAAACTGTCGTGGGTTCAAATCCAGCTCCAGACTTTCTGTGCGGAGTTTGTATGTTCTCCCCGTGCTTGCGTGGGTTTCCTCCGGGCACTCCGGTTTCCTCCCACATTCCAAAAAAACACATGCATTTCAGGTGAATTGGCCGGTCCAAATTGCCCCTAGGTGTGAATGAGCGAATGAGTTGTCTGTCCCCGTGTGCCCTGCGATTGGCTGGCAACCAGTTCAGGGTGTCCCCTGCCCACTGCCCGAAGATGGCTGGGATGGGCTCCAGCCCCCCCGCGACCCTAATGAGGATAAGCGGTACGGCTAATGAGATGAGATGAGATAATTTATAAATCTCAGACTCTACACAGGTTAAGGGTAGCTGGAATTGAACCTGGGACCTCAAACTGTGAAGCAAACAGATTAACCACACAAC
Organism: Urocampus carinirostris; assembly: GCF_059441175.1. Taxonomy (NCBI): domain Eukaryota; kingdom Metazoa; phylum Chordata; class Actinopteri; order Syngnathiformes; family Syngnathidae; genus Urocampus; species Urocampus carinirostris. The sequence continues at coordinate 56,785,623 of NC_142351.1, read as the reverse complement.
TACGTTGCCTTTGGTAACGATCCTAATAATGATGATGATCTTTATCATACCGAAATTAATGATTTAAATGTAAAATCGCAAAGTATTAAATATTCGTACTATTACATATGATGCGATGAGTTTGAAATATTTTAAATACAAACATGAATGATTTATTAAACTAAAAATATAATTACATATCTGTACTGTATATTTACTTTGTACAATTCATGTCTATATAAATTCACATTTAGATACATAATCAGAGCAGTGTTGCGTTATCATTGAAACGTACAAACGAACTGAATTACATGAGAAAAAATATATTAAACATTAATTAAAAAATACAGCAGAACATTTTAACTAAACGTGCCACGGGGGTAAGTTGTAAAATAAACATACAAACATGTAAACAGATATTCTTGGTTGTATTTGCCTTTTGTTTGGGAGAAAGTTTTAAATAAACATGCACTGTTAAACTTGATAAAAAGAGTTTCTTATTTCTTTGTTAAATATTTTTCAGAGTTAAACATTGCCTGCAGTGTACAGATAGCAACATATTTTCCCCATTTACAGCGTTTTCGTTTTATTACCACTAGATGTCAGCATCGTGCTAGTTTTAATACTACTGCTGGCCAACCTTTGAAGGGACAATATACTAAAGAAGGCTTTCAGGAAGCGTGTTGTTCCTGTTGGACGCAAACATGAAATTGTGCTTTATTTTTACACAGTTAATTTCAAATAACATTTCATCTTTTTCAACACCCCAAAATTCAAGCATCCCCCAAAATCAAAGCATTTGTAAAACTCCCTGATAGATGACAGGATGAGGTTTAAATATGACAAAAAGGTTAGATATTTTTTTAAGTAAAACAGACCATAAACAATGCAGCGTTAGCAATACTCCACTGCCTTGAAATTGTTCAGTTCATTTAATTCCGAGCACAACTTTCGAAATTAATGATGCAGTATGACTACACTGTAGTTCAATTTTTTTTTAAATTTTTTTTTGTAGTATTTCAATAATAGAATCCAGTACATCTGTTTTTTGTAGTACTCCCCTGGTTGTATTTTTGTGGTAATTTTGTAGTAACTTATAATTATATTATTACTGTGCTTTTATTTTGTGTTGTTTTGTAGTATTTCTACAGTAGTGTTTCATTTTATATTGTTCTATCACATAATTGTTGTATTATATCTGTAGTATTTTTGTAGTAGTACTGTAGTTGTATTATTTTGTACTATTTCTGTTTTAAGACTTCCGCATAAATATTTTTGAAGTATTTCTGTTGTAATACTTATGTAGCAGTATTTTTAGAATGTAGTATCACTTGAGTGTTTTTGTAGTATTTCCATATTAGTATCTTTGTAGTATACCTTTAGTGTTTGTTTATGTTACTGTAGTTGTATTTTTTCAGTATTTCTGTTATAATATTTTGGTAATTGTATTTTTGTATCATAGTATTACTGTTGGAGTATTTTGTAGTATTTCAATAGTATTATTTTATTATCAGAATTAAGACAAAAATATATCATAGTCCTAAATATGATATTTAGATTTGTAGAATGTTTCTAGTATTTTTGTACTATTTTTGTTGTAGTATTTTTGTTGCAGACACACAAAGAGACAATACAGACAAAGTTGGCACCCCAAAAACATTTTTTTATTAGTGGAACTATATTTACTATAATACACATTGAGCATTTTGGTTTGGCAGCCGGATAAAAAAAAGTCAGCCGGGGCGGGGCGCCTGTGACCCGCAGGCCGTAGTTTGCCCATGCCTGCACTGGGTTGCTTAGCATCCCCAAAGCTTTCAACCTAAAATCGCCTCTGGACCACAGTGAGTGTAAAACAAAGACATGGAAGTACTTGCAAAAATGATGTTGAATATTCAAATTAAGGCCCACACACAATTTAAATCATCTGTATTACATTGAGCGAGCCTAAATTTAATATTTCTATTGCCCTCTGATGGATGGTGTTCTTTTCAAAAATAAAATAAAATAAAAGGAGCGTTGTACATGTTCCCAGCACTAAGGCTATCTAATTCACTGACAATTTCAAAAACCTACGACCAGAGGAGCTTTTTTTTTTATTTTACTTTGAAGTCCTTTCTGGGGCAGCAGACAGCTGAGACCATCCAGACAGAAGAATCCAATTAGAGCATGAACAAAGATTTCATTTCAGACTCTTGCGAGAGAAGGAGACCGATAATACGGGTTAGGATGACACAAAACTGACTTTATGTGCAACAAGTTTTTTTTTTTTCTTTGTCGCTTCTGGCTTATTTGACAATATCTCGTCCAGTAAGGGTGTGTGCTTTGAGACATTGAATCTGGGATGCGCGCTGACATTGTTGTTGATGGAAACAATAAATGCAACACTGCAAGTAGCAAAAACTGTATTAAAAGTATTCATTTATATCCGTCCGCTGAATCCCAGCATCTGGACTCCCCAGGAAAATACTCAGATGACACTTCCACTACTCTCTGACAGTCAAGCTATCTTGCAATACCATGACACAATCAAACATTTCACAGGATGATGCACAGAGGATCACCGCGAAATTAATGTCAGTAAAACCAAAGGAGTATGGTTCAACGCCCTTTCACCCCAACACCCCATCATCATAAATACACCAACAGCTGAGGCAACAGACACCTTTAAATAATTTGGAGTAACATTGGATGACAAACTTACCTTTGAAGAGCACACCACGGATATTTATCCGTAAACTTAAAGGACTTCGTGTTGCACCTCATCGAAACATTTTTCCTGTACTGCTCTACTTGTTTTTAATGCTATGCTCTCTGTCACAAACCACACCAAACTCACAAGTATCACTTAAACAACAGCTAAAATCATTGTGCTACCCACACGCAACCTCTCAGACTTAAATAACAGGTCCATCATCCAAATAGCAAACAAAATAGATATCACTCATGTATTGTACCAATACTTCATCCCACTACCTTCAGGCACAGAAATAGGACAATGAGTTTTTGGACTGTCCGCCTCGGGAAAAGCTTGATCCCCTCTGCCATCACCCTTTTAAACAACAGGCCTCGCTGACCCATCCAATTAGTCTGGAATCATTGTTCCACTGCCATGTTTGTATTTTCATTTTCTCAAAATGTAATTTAATGCCTGTTATTGCCCCCTGGTACAGTCAGTACGAGTGAATTTTACAAAGGGGACCCTTAAGTTAAATCTAAATCTAATTGTCACCTCTGCCAAAGAAGATATGTTTTCATGAAAGTGTTTTTTTCTGTGCAACTTTTTTTTCTATGTCATCCCTTTTTATTTTTACGTCATTTTATTTTATTAAAAAAATATATATTTGTTTTGCTCTTGTATGTGGTACACACTTTTAGTAACAGTTTACCTCTTGTTCGAAAAAGAGTTAAGAATAGTGTCCAAGCTCCACTTTATTCCAAAACAAAGTAAAACTGAAACATGCAATAACATTACAGTGACCACACCACAAACGATTGATGAAACCATGAAACAATTAGCAATTTCAGTGAAACCGGGAAACATATTTTATGCTATCTTTCAAAACTTACATAAAATGGGGTCTAAGACACAAAAACGGCAGTAGATGAATGATGATGAATGATAGTGTTTAAATACTGAACAAATATGGCCCTCATTATGATGTCACTTCCGGTCTCAACGTCTACTTCAAAGTTAATATGAAAAACTAAGTAAACCTCAAATGAACCTTTCCTGGGTGTCCCGAGGTGGAAGGGGTGACCGGACCAGAACGGAGGCAGGAAGGGAGAACTCAATTGCGTACGATCAAAGCTTTTCTTTACAAAAATAAAAGTTGTCCAAAAACTCCGGGACAAAACAGAACAAAAACATTCTTACACTCAGTATGGTCAGGTACAGGTTTCCTCCGACTTAAACTAAACAGGACAAGGCATAACAGAACAGAAAAGGTATAATAAGCCAACCCCCGCAATACCCACAGCCCAACCTTAAATAGCAGCCACGCAATTAGCTGATCTGCTTCAGCTGGTGCCCAGGTCGCCACGGTCTCTTTAACAAAATGTTGTAGTTGTAATTGTCTTTAGTTTATTTTGTATTACATTAGCTTATTTGATGTTGCAGACAGGCGATCGGCAGCGGAGTCTGACTCAGGACAGGCAAAATCAGCGGAGTCGGACTCAGGACAGGCAAAATCAGAAGCGTCGGAATCAAAACAGGAGAGTCGGACTCAGGACAGGCAGAATCAGAAGAGTCGGACTCAGGACAGGCAAAATCAGAAGAGTCGGACTCAGGACAGGCAAAATCAGAAGAGTCGGACTCAGGACAGGCAAAATCAGAAGAGTCGGACTCAGGACAGGCAAAATCAGAAGAGTCGGACTCAGGACAGGCAAAATCAGAAGAGTCAGACTCAGGACAGGCAAAATCAGACAGGACAGGCAGAATCAGAACCGGTAAGACAGGACAGGCAGAATCAGAACCGGCAAAAACAGGACAGGCAGAATCAGAACCGGCAAAAACAGATAGATAGATAGATAGATAGTTGTTTATTAACAGATGAACATGATGCCCTAGGGGTGCTTGTAACGAAGTGGATGATGTCAGGACAGGCGGAATCAGGACAGGCAAGACAGGACAGTTGGAATCAGGACTGGCAGGCCGGGGAGTCGAACCGGGCAGGCCGGAGAGTCGAACCGGGCAGGCCGGAGAGTCGAACCGGACAGGCCGGAGAGTCGAACCGGGCAGGCCGGAGGGTCGAACCGGACAGGCCGGAGAGTCGAACCGGACAGGCCGGAGAGTCGAACCGGACAGGCCGGAGATTCGAACCGGACAGGCGAAAACAGGACAGGCGGGGTCGGACTGGCAGGCAGCAGAGTCTGAGTCGGACTGGCAGGCTGCGGAGTCGGACTGGCAGGCCGCGGAGTCGGACTGGCAGGCGTCAAATCCTCCCGGGACCCCATTCGAGGCACAGCATTGGCCACGACGGGCGGGGCCGTGGTTCGAACGGGCAGGGAAGGTTACCTCAATGGGTGCTTGCCAAACGGCGTCCTCCAACTCTCCCCAAATCGCGCTGGGATCGTTCGCTGAGTTCACTTCTGGTTGGCTCATTCAGTCACGAGGTGGAAGGGGTGACCGGACCAGAACGGAGGCAGGACGCAGTAAGGGAGAACTCAATTGCGTACGATCAAAGCTTTCATTTACCAAAATAAAAGTTGTCCAAAAACTCCGGGACAAAACAGAACAAAAACATTCTTACACTTAGTATGGTCATGTACAGGTTTCCTTCGACTTAAACTAAACAGGACAAGGCATAACAGAACAGAAAAGGTATAATAAGCCAACCCCCGCAATACCCACAGCCCAACCTTAAATAGCAGCCACGCAATTAGCTGATCTGCTTCAGCTGGTGCCCAGGTCGCCACGGTCTCTTTAACAAAATGTTGTAGTTGTAATTGTCTTTAGTTTATTTTGTATTACATTAGCTTATTTGATGTTGGAGTAATACAACAGTAATCAAAAGTTCTATGACTTTATTATTATGGTGTTTTGATTATATTACTTATTACATTTTTAACAGGTAACTACGAACCGTAAAGGATTACATTTTTAAAGTAACCCTCCTAAACTTGTTCACAACGTTGATATCAATGACAGTAAAGACAATTAAATTCGATTCAAGCCCAGAAAATGTATGCCTAATTAACATTGATCCAAATTTTCCGAAGTTTTATTTATCAAATACAATAAACCGAAAAAGGTTGACGTTTGTGTGCCTCCAACAGCGAGAAAAGCTGATCCACGAGCTAGAGGAAGAGCGCCGCCTACGTCTGGAGAGCGAGAAGCGTCTCCGAGAAGTGACGGAGGAATCCGAGCTGGGCCGGGCACAGATCTCCTCCCTGCAGCAGCAATTCTCCAGGTGAATGAGCACCCAAAACTCCTATGTCCACTTGCCCTTGTCATTTCCCATCACAATTGAGTTACAAGAATGAGGACAAAATATGAAGCGCTTTGAACAAAGCCTCCCTAAATTCTTATTTCCCGGTCAGTCTGGAGCTCATAATTTGCAGATAGATGCCGAGAAGTCTTGCAGGAGTCTTCACATTAGCTTACTTCAAATTAGCTGCTTATCTCCTCATTAGAAAAGCACTTTGCGCTTTAATGATCCCAGCGTGCCGCCGCAGACTTTGGCAGGACCGGAATGGAATACTTAAAAAGACATTTTCACGATTAGGGCAAATTTGAAATATGCCGTTTGTTTAACAATGCTGTCTTTTCTTTCTGCCAAGGTTCTCTCAAATACCAAAACTCTTTGATTTTATGTATTCATCTTTTTTACACATCAGGTACTATCCCTAAGTTAACCTATCCAGTGCCATATACTGTACATGAAAAGACGTTCGCATGTCCTACGCTCTTAGTGCCATAGACAAGAAATGTTATATAACGGAATATTATAACAGAAATACTGCAAAAGTACAACTACAGTGATATAAAAACTACTAATGATATACGAGAAAGATACTAATATGGAAATACTTATACTTGTACAGAATTACTACAAAAACACTAAAGTAATATTACAAGACAAAAATACAGCTACACAAATGCTTTTTTTCTAATTTAAAGGAGTGAAAGCTTTTGTCCTACCCCTTACCCCATATCATTGTTTCAGTGATCATTTATTTATGGATATGGTAGTTTGGTCCTGTAGTATCCATCCATTATCTGCACCGCTTATCCTCAGTAGGGTCGCGGGGGTGCTGAAGCTTGCCCAGCTATCTTCGGGCAGTGGGCCGGGGACACCCTGAACTGGTTGCCAGCCAATCGCAGGGCAGGTATTGAACTATGTCACTGACATTATTTAGTCATAATTGTATTATTATGTCATTTATAACTTTTTCATTTATTTAGTTGTAGTTTTTAAAATTCATTTGTGTTTTATTTTATAGTCAGAAGTTGCTTTCAGCACCAATGTTAGGTCTATCCCATTACCCCTTTCAGTGGAATACCCAATGAGAGACTTGAAACAAGGATTTGATCTCACGAGGAGATATTATCAGCTCAAGAATGCCTGCGTGGAGTATTAGATTAAATGAAGTCCAGCTTTTATCCCTGTTAACAAAATACAATTATTTCTCGAGGCAAATGTTGAGCGACTTGAGTAAACCTTCCCCTAAAGGTAATAGGCTATCGTCAGTAGGACAGATTTCCATTCAAACGTAGGATCCCTTAAATGTTCAATGTTTAACTAGATTTACAATCACTTTATGGGCTGCCCTCACTGTAAAATAATTTTGGCAAACGACTTTAGTCTTCTAACAAATTCATCTTTACAGTCATGGCTAAAAAGTTCTTTTTTGCCCAGAATATTCTGCAATAAAACAGTCTGCTCATTTCCAGCTTTTATTTTGACTGAGCTCTCGATATAAAAACAAACACACAGAGGAAGAAAACCAGTTTCTCAACAGTACCCCTTAAAGACTGCCCGTGTCCCGGTGTTCTTCCCAACGGTGCAGAACACCAGCAATGGGTCCAGCTTGAGGCAAATTACGGAGACATCAACCCATAATGATGAAAGATAAAAGAGATAAGAGCGAACTACTCCGAGGTAATTGTCCCGCGCGACGTGAGGTTCCGATCAGACTTAATTTTGTTGTTTGTCATCAATGTTCCCCTTTCGACGTTTACAATCGAGCTTAGGTACAGTCCTGTGTTTCTTAAATTTCTGAATAATATTTGTCACAGCAGTAATAGTAGTTTTCCTCAAAAATGAGCTTTAGTGTGCTCGTCTTATTATTTTTCTATTTGTCCTTTAATCCATGTCACTACTGAAACTAATCAAATCCTCAAACTCTCCGAGAGTAAAGGCACCTTTGATGATAATTTTGGGAAACCCCATACTTAACACATGTTTGATTTTACAAATTATTTTCTTATAATTTCTCATTACGTATGTTTTTTTTCTAATGGTGAAACAACACACATTTCAAAAGCAATGCATTGATTTTCTTTTTTTTTTTTTGTAATTTTTTTTTTCTCCTGTATTTATTTCTTAGTAACAGATGCATCCAGGATCTTGTTGATGTGTATACTACTTAATGACAGGTGGTGTTCCTCTGTATTTATTGTGTAGAAATTGTTAATTTAGACCACAGTCTCACCCATCTTCAGTGAAATTGCAGTGTTTCAAATTCCACTTTTTACAAAGAGAGAGCAGTAGCATTGAAAGAGGAGTCTGACAAGAGAGAAACCTATCAAGCTGATTCCTGTTAGGGTCCTGCATTGATTCCAAAAGTATGTCATTGTGACTGGGAGAAAGTTTCTCATTGGGCTCTTTGACTTTGCGTTAAAGATTCCATTACACCTTCCAAAAAGGTGCTTATCAACAGGAAGATGTTTAGTGCACTCAGCTAGTCTCATTCAGTAACGGTTCTGCTTTTTGGCACGATGCTGGATTACTGTAATTTCTGGGTTTAGCATACCTGGAGTGGGGAAGGCTCACACATTGTTCGGGACCAGATTTATCCAACTGAAATTAAAATGACTCTGTACTTGTAAGTCAAAGCCATAAAGGGAATTCAATGGTGACTCTCTGGCAAGTTTTGATAGTTTGGAAATAAACGCTAAGTAAGGAGCATTACTTCACAACTGAATTATTTGCTGACCAATGTACAGAAAAAAACAATTTGGTCAGTTTTAGAATTAAAATCAATAATGCAGTCCTGAAGTAACTGGGACTTCAGCTCCAGATGAAGGTGGGCACAAATGCCGGCCTGCATCCCGCACTCCCTAACCCTCCCCCAGGCTCTGTTGTAAGCTTGGGTCACATGCTCTACCCCTCCTGACTTGGGTCAATCCCCCTAGAGCTTCACCACCACTTGGTGTGGCCCACCATCATTAAAACTACTACGGATTAGCGGTAGACTGCAGACCACAGCCTGCAAACCGCTCAGCCCACCCTGAACGTCCCGTCAGTCGGGATGGGCTGCACGGGACTTTAAAGGGTGAGGAAATATGTGCCTTGAGAGCTGCCTGCATTCTCAATTTGAAGTTACTCTCTGACTTGTATCCTGCAAGGGCTATGTAAGGCCTTGAGAGCATGAAAACAGGATGAGTGGTAGAGTGTGGGGGCTGCTTGGCGCCCTTTTGAATATACTTGCATGAGGATGAAGGACGCGGTCACCAGGTAAGCAGTCCAAATAGCTCATTTTTAAGGTTTCTTGTTATTGTATGGGATCAATATTATGCCATCGGAGCAAACATGTGATTGCCCATGCACATATGTTAACTGGGTGCACACTGGTCTCTGTCTGCAAAATGGGGGAATTTACTGCACATCTGGATAATGTTGATCCTTTAAAACACATTAGTAACAAATGTGCGGGTCTCTTTTTTGAAGGAGGGGTGTATAAGTTAGAATCCGATGTGTTTCAACTGTAAATTTCCAACAAATTTTCTTTACATGACAGTAAAAGATCAGGAAAAGAATCCCTTTTTTTTTCCTGGGATAGATATGGATGTTTTTTTTTGTCACTGATAACAACATAGTGAACATTGTTTACGACAATATTAGACATGGTACTCCAAAGATGACTTGAAATAGGAAAATAAGACAAAAATAATGTCGGGATATGAGCAAAACTTCATAAAGACCCATTTTTCCATACATAGGCAAGAGAGGTGTCCTTTTTGTATGTGCTTGGCTCTGAAGCTTAATCGCAAACTAGCAGTGTCCACTGAACTTGGCAGAGAGCAGCCAATAATTTTCTGGGCTGTGTTGATGACTCTATGCCTTCTCTGTCTGCTGCCGTACTCCCAGTATACCACGCCGTGATGACATATGCCAGAATGCGCTCCACTGTGGCTTTGTAGGACACCAGCAGCTTCTGTTCCAGGTTGTTCTCCCTGAATGCTCTCAGAGAAATCATTTTCAATGGGTGTTAAAAAAAGCAGAATGTGCGAAACCGCTTGTAGTCAATTAGGTTTAAATACAGGCAAACTCAGATAAAGGTCTCTGTTTTAACTGGCGTTTATGAGGTCATTTGACATTCAGCACATGCATTGATCCAGGATGCAGACAGGATTTATTTTAACACCGATTGTACTTTGAGTATTTCTCCTTTTTGAGTTGAACCAACCTTTATAAAGAAACCAACAATTTCATTAAGCACTCTGCATTCTGTGATTACCTGTTGCGAGATCACTTTTGAGTCTGAACTTGTTTCGTTTGGGCACTCATGCTTAACTTAAAATGCCACAGCAGATGAAACCATCAGCGTTTTAGGCACTTATGTTATCGTCTTGTTAACTCTACAGGAAAGAAACATAATAGAGTAGCACAGTTAAGAGTGGTTTCTCTTATTTAGCTGATCAATGGACTCTTTTCTGATCATTTGAGTACCAAGCCTGGCCCAAGTCTTTTTTAATTTGGCACCCTGGAGAAGTCACCAGCTGTGCTTGGGAAGCTGTAGTATGAATTGAGCCCCTGTTTCTAAACCACACATCTGGGGTCATTGCAAAAAAGGTTGTGTCTTTTGAAGTCCCTTTCCTGTTTCTTCCTAATGACGACGAGGGTTGTTAATCAGATAATGGGTGTCTGCACTGTTTTGGAAACAGCTCACATGTTCAGGATTTATTGGTTTTACTTTATCTGCCACACTTAAACGGAGGATTAGGATAAATTCAACTCACATTGAGTCGTTTAACTCTGCCACCAAATTGCTAGCTTTGGCGCCAACCATGTTTTTAACGTCTCCCTCCAACCTGTTTGCTGAAATTCAACCTATTACTTCTTGTGTCACCTAATCATAAACACACACCCTGCGGACTTCCGCCACGGATTAAAACGCTGGTTCTGATGTTTATAAGATTGCTGAAAGGGGTCAGATTATAACCCTTTGCGGATGTAGGGCATATCCTCACATCAAAATGGCTAGCCGGTTTGCTTCGGAGCCTTTCTTCCTAGATTGTCGCCGGCAGCCAAATGGCTTGTAATTCAAACTGACCTCATGATTGCATATGGATTTGGTTGTCTTGCAGCTGCTGTTGTTTAAATAAGCACAACCACCTCATCAATTGAACTGCTAAATCATTAATTCACGCACTCTACGTGCACAAAATGAAGTGCATAAATCAATCAAAGTATCAATTAATGCTTGTGTTTGACTGGACCACTTGCTTTCCCAAGTTGATTGTGTCTTTGCTTAAACAAGTCACATTGGAGCAATCAATCAATTCTCATAAAATTGTGGGTAGTGTTTTGTTACGGGTGATTTCTCTCCCATCATTACTGCTGAGCTACACAACGTAGAATCAGTGAAAGGGACCTTGTATGATTTTGATAATGAAAGACCTCACAGTACTTGCCCTAACAAAATAATTGACTTAAATAGATATTCTGAGGCACCCATGAAGCCTGACTTCACAAATGTTCTGCAGAATCAAACAACAGATTCTTCATAACACTCTCCAAAATCTTGTGAAAAAGTTTCCCTTGCGTAAAAACTTGTCAGTCCATGCTCTATATTTCAGTTGCTTCAGGTATGATGAGCAAGTTTCTATAATGTATATCTACTAGATTCCAACACAGCTGGATATTTGAAGTGAGCAATTTCCTGTCTTGAATTGTTTTGTTGGTTACATGCAAGCGTCCTCAAGGAAACTTCACCAGTCTATTCTGTCAGTATGACTGAAATTTCACTCTTGGGGGATTTCTTTGGTACCTCACACATGCCTGCAATCTATTCAATGAATACCTTCACTGGCTCCACCAATGCTTTTGTTGCCCAACTTTCTCAGTGTTGGCTAATCTGTTTGGCCAGAGTTGAACATATGGGGATTCCTGAAAACACCCTTAATGTGAGTACGTCGCTCCCTCTCTTTCTTTGAAGGTTTACCATAAATCCAGTAATTCAACATTCCTCTTATTTCTCGATTACATATCAAAACTTGCTGCCGGTCATTATGCTTCTGAAGTGTCCATGCTTTTTTCCCAAAAGACCCTTTATGAGTTTGGATATATTGACATTTAGGTCATATATAAGAAAGGGTCTACTTGCATGTTTTCTTCCCAACAGCTCTGAAGGGATCAGAGTAGCTTAGCGTCAGGCTAAGCCAGGCAATCATCTGTTTGCTTCGCAATGAGGAGAGCAGAAAAGAATGGAATATTCTTGAGCCTTGACGCACAATATCGCAAAGGTTTTCTACGGCCACATAAGGCGATTGCAGCACTCAAACCACAAACCCACCTCGATGGCCTCAATTCTGACGCACAACCAGGTGATTGTTCTTCCTATCGCTCCAGCAGCTTTGGGGTTTTGCAATTGTTCTTTTTTCAAATCTGATTAGCAGCCCTGGTCAACTCGAGTGTCTGACAGCAGCGATAAAGTGAGTGTGTGACCTGTTAAGGTATTAAAAAAAAGAAACTCTCATCTCCTCAATTTTCAAAGAACCTTGGGTTCCCATTTTTAGTAACAAATTGCACTCAAACTACAGTCTATTTGTCGCAATAACAATGTTAAAAAATGTAAATTGGTTTAGGTTAGAAGCAAGGATCCATATTTTTGTCTAGAATATTCAGGAAGCCCAAATGGCCTTCAAATCTGCCCAATAGCAAATATCAACAGTACAAGTCAATGCTGAAATCAAAAGTAGAGTATTTGGTAAAACATAGATAACAAACTGTGACAGCCTGCTGAGAGTCAGCCTCGGCATGCCATTGTGCACTCAAATTGTGGACTTTATTGAGTCCAAAGCTTCTTATTTCCCATTGAAGGGACATAAATCACTCACATACACACACATGAACACTGATTAGAGAGTGTTAGCCTTGTGCACAGTTCATCCCAGCAGGGATGTCCTTGTTCCCTATATGATCCAAAACTAACATTCGGTTTGCATACCAGCAGGAGATGACTTATTAACATGGCCATATGGGAAAGTCTCGGCCACATCAGTGGACAGGAAAACTGAGCTAATGACACGGCGTGGTTGTAACTATTGGGGGGTTCATTTCAGGCTGGCACAGAACTATGGACTGACCACACCACATGTGGCTTTAGCTTTGAGCAATCAAGTTTTCTTGAAAACCGCGTTGCCTTTCTAGCCTCAAAATCCGAATTTATGAGTCTGTGAAGGTGTTGTCTGCGCCTTGTTAAAAATAAAATACAGTTAAAATAGAATTGAGATCATCTTCTGTTACTTACATGGAACTACCCTGGAGGTCTTTGGCCTTAAAATTCGCAGTGTTCAAGAACAAGCTACAGTATCTCTGTGTGTACGTGCGTGTATGTGTGCTGTGCGTGCACTTTTGTTTCAGACAGGGACAATCCAAAAGTGACGAACCTCGGGCTATGAATTGATTGCCCCCTAATTGCATTTCCTTGAAATTCAGCTGAAGCTGCGATGGGTCAAGCGGGTCATAATTTTCTTGGATTCCCTCTAAGTCGTTTTTTTTCAGCTAACACTCTTCTACAAGTTTTATCTCGCCTGGTTACAGATATTTGGTCAGAATCATGATGGGGTATTTCAAATTTAAAGATACTAGCGTCCGAATTATGTTGACCTCAGGAACCTGTCAACTGGACATTTCTGGAACAGTCTTGTTTCCTTTTTGATTAACTTAATCCCTTTATGCATTGTTCTTGCATATATTGATATCGATCATCAAGGGCTTGGGGATTGACAGGTTACACCCATGTTGATCATAGAGAGCATAGAGCAAGCACTTATTTTTCCTTCCATTCTCTCATCTCCCAAAGCATTGTTAGAAAATTGAAATGGCTCACTGCATAGGGGCAGAATTTTGTGAGTTTTCCAGTCATATTCTGTTCATTGTTTTAAATCAAATCCATATTTGAATCAAGTTATTATTTACTGGTAGTTAATGCACCTTTTGATTATCCATGTATTCAAATGTATTTATTTACCTCTTGTTTCAATCACTTGTCAACACAATACATCTGTTTAGCTATTCATTATATGGTCTGTACATTGTTCTAAGTAGTGTTCTGAATTACTGCAAGGAAGGAAGCTTTGAGTCTTCTCAATATACCTGCAGAATTCACTAAGGACAATGAAATGCTGTGAAGCTGATACCTTCAAAAGGTTCCACTAAAATAAATGATTGTCAGCCATTTTGAAAGTGCACTTGTTCAACCATTACAGCCTTGTATTTTACTCACAAACCCAAAATATTCTGTTTATTGTAATGAAAACTTAAAAGTGCTCTCTCCAGAGCTTGTTTTTGTTTTGTCTCGTGGCCCAGATGTTGATTTGTACCCGCAATGAAGGAAAAGTCTGTCTACCTTCAGTTTACATGTAAAACACAGATTTTCACTAACAATTAAGTGTTATGATATGCTTCTAATTAATCTCAACGTCTACATGCACTTTCATCAGTTTGAATTCCAAATGATACCATCTGCTGTAGATTATAAACACAAGTCAGAATTGTAAGTGAGGGATTTTCAGATTTTCCGAGTAGAAGTGAATCTGTTTTCTCCAATCTGTGCTTGGATTTAAGATTTGATCACAGCAAGCGTCCCCACATCTCCGGAGACAATACAGAGCAAGCCGCCGATGTTTCATGACGATCTCGCCGCCCCCACTGTGTTTTTGATCCAGGCCAGTTTAGGGAGCTCACACAGAGCAGTCTGTCGTCAGTTCGCACGTCTGCTCGACCCCCGATTACTCTCGGCTTTGCTGCATGGCCTGGACAGATGGTTAGGCAAAACCTTCTCTGCATGTATTCATCAGAGGATGCAAGGCAGATCAGCTGATGAGCAACAGTTTGATTTCAACAAAGCGTGCATCTTCTTGTGTGTAAATTCATCTTGGCAAATGCCTAAGGGGAAATCAATCCTTGTGAGTGATTTAAATCAATAATTCTCAGATTCTTAATGTTGTTTTACGATTAACCCCATGTCTTTGTTTATTAATTACACTCGTTTGTGTACAATCCAGACAAGTGTTGAGACTTCAATCTGAATAGCTGCCTATATAGTCTATGCATACTCTCTCTTATCGTGATGTAGAAACGCGATTTATGAGTTTTTCTTTATTGTTTACAGAAAATCTCTTGAAAATTACTCAAAACATAACTTTTTTTTTACCATAGATTTTCATTTTCAGAAAAGTAAAAACTTTAATACTAGAATGCATAAGCAATAAATGAAGTCCGACTCACTCTGAAAATAGTCTGGTCAAAGGTAACTCAATCTATAACAAGATTAAACCAATTCCCTGCTTTGAGTTTTTTTAAAAGCTTCCCAAATGACGTAGTTTTATTACCATACTATCTTTAATTTAAGGTGTGTTGAAAACATCTCCCCAAGAAGGCTGATTTTGATAAAATTTTAAACAATATATTATGGAACTTTTTTTTATAGATAAAATGATACATTCAAGTTATGATCAAAGATTGCGTACTGTAATGTAATTAATTAATTGGGTCATTATGATTGAATTAATTCAAAATCAGGCACTTTTTTTGGTCTCGTTTATTCCACAAAAACATTGTTTTTTTTAGGAGTATTACTTTGTATGAAGCATCCAGAAGTAAATTCTGTTTGAAACGACCCGCATGCATTTAAATTTTGTTTGAACCCGAAACCCTCTAAAAACGTTTTTGTTAATATTAACTGAAAAGAGGGCAGCACAGCGGCGCAGTGGTTAGCGCTTGTGCGGCACAGTTCATGTCATGGGAACCTGTCGTGGGTTCAAATCCAGCTCCAGACTTCCTGTGCAGAGTTTGTATGTTCTCCCCGTGCTTGCGTGGGTTTCCTCCGGGCACTCCGGTTTCCTCCCACATTCCAAAAACATGCATTTCAGGTGAATTGGCCGGTCCAAATTGTCCCTAGGTGTGAATGAGCGAGCGAGTTGTCTGTCCCTTTGTGCCCTGCGTTTGGCTGGCAACCAGTTCAGGGTGTCCCCTGCCCACTGCCCGATGATTGCTGGGATTGGCTCCAGCACCTCCGTGACCCTACTAAGGATAAGCGGTGTAGCTAATGAGATGAGATGAGAACTGAAAAGAATCCCATTTTATACAAAACAACTCGAGAAAAAATGGCTCATATTGTTTTAAACCCCCACAAATTGTGTATTGTGTATTTTTTTGTACAAATATTATTTATTTACCGTAATTATTCTTTGTAAACCACTCAGAAAGTTGGTGCAAAATGATCCAAGCAGTAAGTCATGTTTATTTACAGTATAATTTATGTTGGATTAGCATTGGTTTCCGTGACTTCAAGGGCAGTGACACAACTGAATTAATTGAGCATGTAAACATCTCCGCCATTCCCTTTTGACGGACGAAACAAATTGGTTTTGTTGAACTAAAATTCAGGAGGCATCATTTTGCATCTATAGCTGCCATTGAGATTGTATTTTTCCATTAAAAGTATGATATTTTTGAGGGGGTGGTATTGAAGGTTGAATTGTCCCAAGGCACAATGAAGTTGTGAAACATGAACTCTGATCATGTCAAATGAGACCGTTTATGTTGCTTTAAGGAAGCAGCATAAGGCGAGGGTCAACATTCAGCCTGAAGCTCAATGGGACGCAATGCAAATATCGAGGGTCCGTTTTGACTGACTCCGGACGCCTGCTCTGCATGCAGCCCGCATGTTTAGCGGCTGATTGTTTTGAGGAGACCGAGCCCTCAAGGTCAAAGTCACTCGGTCGGCGGCTGCTGCTGTGATTGTGCTTGTATTCACGGTCGTTTTGCAGGCGACATAAAGCAAAATATGGCAGTCCATCTTAATCCAAGGTCCGGCCGGTATTAGAAATTGACACAAATACGCAGTGAAACCTGATGTTCACCGAACCCCCACCACCCATGTCTTGTTTTGTGTGCAGGATGGAGGAGACGGTGCGATCGCTGCTGCAGAATCAAGGAGGTGTACAGCAGAGGACGGACACAGCTGACATCATAAAGTCCTGCAAAGTAAACAACACATTAAGATGAATACAATCATTTGTATCCAATAGTTGTGAAGGGGTGAAATTCTTTACCAATAGAGGCCATACATTGACGTGTAGTCAGGGCCTCAACAGTCATCATGGATACGTGAAATTATAAATATAATAAATGTTTATTTTCACATTTACCGTTCAAATACTAAGAGCAAGCAGCCTCCAAGATTCAATTGTTTCACCATCAGGGGTGATTAGAGAACTACGTGCCTCACAATCATGATACGATACGATGGAGATTCTGATTTGCTGCATTCCCTCACGGCCAATTAATAGAAGTAGTATTAGCAGGCTAACAGTGAAGTACAGCCATCAGGACATTTTTGTCAAGTTCCTTTGCTTTTATCTCAATAATGGAGGAGTACATCTTGAAGTGAGTTCTCCAAACCTGACTTTAATTGAAGGCAGGAGACAAGTATGTCATAACAAAACTAGTGGTGCATGGACTTTATTTATAAGTAAAGATGACAACATTTTAAAAGCTATTTTCTAAGCCCTTGTTTGTGTGCCACTGTACTGTGAATTGTTTTTTTGATTGTGAAGTTTGTGTATGTAAATACTGTACAAAATGTTTATTGACAATATTTACACTTAATTGCGTCAACTCAATTCATTTTTCCAAGATGCAAATGCTCAAAAGGGATGAAAGGATTATTAGCAAAGGTCATCTGATATCCTCAAGGAGGGCATGTATTCACTGCTGTGCATTGCCATTGAGTGATGAGGGCAAATAAAATGGCGTGGCTAAATGTCATCGCTAATGTGCTCCGGCGAGGATTAGCAGCCAGTTTGACTGATTGTTTGGTTGTCTGATCGAAGTTAAAAAAAGAACCACAAAAAAGCCAGAAAGATGATTGATAATTTACTGTAGATTTTAAGCTACAGAGCGCACGTGATTAAAGCCGCACACGCAAATTTAAGGAAGAAACTCAACCGGATTTTAAGTCGGAGGCTTAACAGCCATAAAAATGAACTCATTCATGTCCATTTCTTCCATTTTAAAACAATCAGCGGGGAAATTACTTCTTCAGAAAAGTAACACTTTTAGCCGCCATGAAGACACTTGATTGGGGACCGGGTCCGCAGCTCTTTGTCAGCTAGTACAACAGTCAATATGAATGAAATTGGGTGGGGAAGGGGGCAACAAAGGAGAGAGGGGATTTTATTGTCTTGTTGCATGCGGAATGTTTTTCATACAGGACATTGATTGAGACCTTATTGTCTGAAAAGTGTTCTGACGAACATATACGCAAAAGTGAGACAAAAACATTCTTAAAACAAAAATCCATGTACCATCATAATTAAATGCTTGGAATACTTTTAACAAGTAAAGCCAGCTGATTGAATATTTTAGTGGGGGCGCAATTGACAAATTGTCAGGTATATTTTTCCCAAAAATCTAATGTCATATTGAGCTGTTATCAGTCCGATAACTGTCAGCCCAGTAATTATCGGGAACCCCTCCTTAGTTAGAAACTAGTGTCAGAATGTATTTTATTTAGTAGTAGCAATAGTTGGTCTCCTCTGTATCACTTTGTCATGTGCGCAAGTGATGGGGGAGCTTAAGATCAGTCGCATAGCTCAGCAGGTGAACAGGCTGGTGTGATTGAGCAGGCTTCTGGGTTTTTTAGTCAATATAGTACTTTGGGTTTTGTTTTGAGAATGTTATTGTCGCGCTCCTGCGTATATAAATTTAATTACGGTAAAATTCGGACTGGGCAGCACGGTGGCACAGTGGTTAGCGCGTGTGCGGCACAGTTCATGTCTTGGGAACCTCCTGCGTGGGTTCAAATCCAGCTCCAGACTTCCTGTGCAGAGTTTGTATGTTCTCCCCGTGCTTGCGTTGGTTTCCTCCGGGCACTCCGGTTTCCTCCCACGTTCCAAAAACATGCATTTCAGGTGAATTGGCCGGTCCAAATTGTCCCTAGGTGTGAATGAGCGAGCGAGTTGTCTGTCCCTGTGTGCCCTGCGATTGGCTGGCAACCAGTTCAGGGTGTCCCCTGCCCACTTCCCGATGATTGCTGGGATGGGCTCCAGCACCCCCGCGACCCTACTGGGGATAAGCGGTGTAGCTAATGAGATGAGAGATGAGAAAATCCGGACTCTATGGCGCACTTGACTATAAGCCGCACACAGTACATTTTAAAGGAAAAAACATTTAAAACATACATAAGCCGCACCTGACTATAAGCCGACATTGAAACATGAAACATTTGCAAAGAAAATTTGTGCACAGAAATTTTTAAAGTTTTAATATTATACGTTAACCCAACACCTTAATGTTATGACGGCCCGCCGGTGGGCCGCTGGACTTTTGATGAATAAATATATGTCTTTACAATGTTATCTGTTACTGAAATTTGTCATGCCACATATCATCGGAAACCTTAAACCCTTGGGATTCAAGATATGATGACCGTTTCAAAATACTGTATACTCATTACAACACGATCAGTTTGAATCAAGATACCCGAAAACTATAAAGCCGGCCTAACTCACCACTATGTCACATGGGCCGTCTTCAACTTCTTGAATGTCCCACAAAATAGCTTCGTTACATCAAGGACAATCCATAAAACATTATTTTCAAAACACACAATAATGCCGATAGATAAATAGGAATCCGCCTTAAACATGTTTGCTTCGCTGGACATTGCACATTATTTCCATTTGTAAATAAACATGCCTCTAAAATTATTTCCAATATGGTAGTTGACGCTCCCCTTTCGATTTACCACTTTTCCATGATGAGAGTCTGTTTGCGCTGATTTTTCTTTTTCGCACAAAGCTCGAAGTTGCATTGAACTTGCGTTTTCCTCGACGCATATATTCCACGTGTCTCACTAGTATATTTATCGCCTGGGCGCCCCTGGCATAATTGGCTGCATCGTTGCATAAGCCGCAGGGTTGAAAGCTTGGGAAAAAAGTTAGGGATTATAGTCCAATTTTTACAGTAATATTGACTGCTGCGCTACTTTATAAAGATTGAGAATTGCGGACACATTTCGCAAATGGGTTTCATAATCGCGGCACAACGTGATACTTTGTGCCTTGTTACCGCGTTCAAGCAGGACACTGACGGGCACCACAGCTCGGGAGATCCGCGGGAGAAGCCCGGCGTGCATCCGAAGTCACCACAACCATCCACCTAACGAAAAAAGAACAAAAATAGAATAAGCTGCATTGTATTGTAGGCTGCAGTGTTCAAAATGCAGAAAAAAAAGTAACGCTTTGTAGTAAATAATTTACCATGATCAAAATGAGGCTGAGAAGCAAAACCAGAAATGAAGAACGTATTAAACGTCTTCAGTTTTGCCAAAGGTCACTTTGCTCCTGTGATAAGCCCACTGTGGACTTTGTGGACACGAGCAAACATGGCGGGCTATTAGGCGATTCCCAATAGCTGAATAACTGAACGGCATGGCCGCTTTCTGTGCATTCAGCAGACAAACTCAATAACTTGAAAGGCCAGCGCAAGGGACGATGCCCCCCTGCCCCTGTCTCTGCGGACGCTATTACAACGCCTGATGAGTGCACAAGCAAAACGCTATAGTGGATTGTCTCAAACGCACTTTTAAGACTTTGTGCTATAAGATTGAGAACCTTATATGCTTGGGAGAAATTCAATAAAGTTGGAGGAAAAGTGCAAACTAAGGATGCATGGACACAGTAGGGTCGCTACAATAGAATGGAATTTATTGTCCTTGGAAAATGTCAAAAGGCACAAAACATTAAAGTACCATCCAGGATGATCCTGGTGGTGCAAGGAAATTTTTCAACAGGATACAATAGCAGAGTTTCAAATAATAATTTGAGGGTAGTAGTATATAAATAAGTAATATTAAATCAAAAATAACCAACTGAATAACCTCTTGTCCTTATTATAACAAGCAATTTGTTGTTCAATGCATTGGCCTATTAATTTGGTAATAAATCAAATAATCTCATCAACATTCTTTTGGTAATTTTCCTTTGTCAAAATTCTAGACAACATAAATTAATTTTGTAACTCCTAAGCCCCATATGATTTCAGGAAATGGGCAGTGTTAGGAACGTTACTTGAAAAAAGTAATTAGTTATAGTTACTCACTACTTCTTCCAAAAAGTAACTAAGTTTGTTTCTGAGTTACATATAGTAAAAGTAACTAGTTACCAGGGAAAGTAGCTGTTTCCGTTACTTTAAAAAGAAGTTGTATCTCAAAGAATTTAAAATTATCTGAGCAGTATTCGAGTCTGTTGAATAGAATATAACAAACAGGTAGTAGTTGTGTTATAAAGCCTTGTAATCTTTTTGACACCTCACTAGCAACAGATTTAGCCTACATTCAAAGTGCAACAAATATAGACAGTTAATAATAAAATAAAATAACAATCAGCCGTAAACAATATAAAGTGAGTTTAATAAATTCAATCTAGCTCGAATGGTCCGTTGTAGGGATGGGAATTCCGACTCTTTTTAGAGAACTGTCTTTTTCAGCTTTGGCTCCTAAATGGCTCTCCAAGTTGTTTTAGTTGTTTAATCTATATATTTCCATCTATCATATATTATAGGATGACTTAAAAAGTGAAAAAATAAAGTAATATTAACACTTAAACATGGAAACTGAAAACTTAAATTAAACTTAAATTAAAATATTATAAAACTACAAGGAAAAATAAAATAAACAAATTCAAATTTTTTCATACTCAACAAATTTAAGGTCAACAGCACAGAATCCTTGAAATAAATGCATTAATCAATCACAAGAGAAAAACAGCGTCTTAAAGGGACCTTTCGAGTGGTGGTTAGCCGGCTACCACTTCCAAGAGACTTCACGGAGCCACTTCCACCCACCTCATACATCCGTTTCATTCACGAATGACTCGAGTCGGTTGCCCCTATTCGCCTCTTTTTTTCCCGCATTAGTGTACACTGTATTTTCAAATGCTATTTACCTATAAAGTATTTGTAATTGTGACATGATCACAAAAAACGTATCGAACTCGGAGGAGAGCAAACCGTGCTGATGAAAACAGCATCAGTGTTTTGCAACCAAAGTAACGCACCGCTTTTGACCGTCAGTAACGATAACCGTGTTGTATCGGCGAAAAAAAGTATTTAGTTAGTTTAGCCTGTTACTGATCAAAAATTACGCCGTTACATAACAATGTTATTTATAATGGCGTTATATGCAACATTGTGAATGGGCATATATATTTCAAAATATCTTATGTGTCAGGAACCAGGAACGGAGACGGGAACCCAATTGCGTTAGTTTCTTAGTTTTATTTGAAAAGAGACGTAAGCTGGCACCCACGATACAGTGATCGTTGATTGTGGGGAGCAGGTCGCTCGTGACGTGTAAGTGGCATTTCTCTGGCGAGCGATAGCGGTCTCGAAGAGGGAAAAGCAGGTCAGGTTATCGGGGCGCAGGAGCAGAGACGTGATCAAACGGAAACAGAAGGCGGGAAACGTACGGGAGTCAAAAACAGGGAGTCAGTTTCGGAAGGCTTGCCTTAGCGGGAGCTGAAGGTTCGCAATGATCGGACGCCGGTAACAGGGGGGTTCAAAAAGTGGCAAGGAGCCAATCAGCGACCAGGGCTGTTGGCGCCACGGGGGCAGCCGCAGGTGCCCCGAATCAGTAATCATGACAGTATGAGACCCCCAAAGTAGTAACTTGTTTATAAATAAAACACACACACTTAGTGGCTGAACAATATAATAGAAAATACATTTCCCAAACCGTGTCCTGAACCTCTATAACATTATCTTTTATTTTGATCATCAGCCTCATACTGTAGACCGGTAAAATAATTGGTGGATATTTTTGTTTGAGAACTGCAAATTCTGTGAATTTGGAGAATTTAGGATCCCAAGTTAGGTCATTGATTATTAAAATAATCAGGCGCTCAATTTTGTAATTGAGTAGTAATGGATTATTAAATTATATATAATAATATTATTTCTCGGGCAGCACGGCGGCGCAGTGGTTAGCGCTTGTGCGGCACAGTTCATGTCATGGGAACCTGTCGTGGGTTCAAATCCAGCTCCAGACTTCCTGTGCGGAGTTTGTATGTTCTCCCCGTGCTTGCGTGGGTTTCCTCCGGGCACTCCGGTTTCCTCCCACATTCCAAAGACATGCATTTCAGGTGGATTGGCCGGTCCAAATTGTCCCTAGGTGTGAATGAGCGAATGAGTTGTCTGTCCCTGTGTGCCCTGCAATTGGCTGGCAACCAGTTCAGGGTGTCCCCTGCCCATTGCCCGGAGATGGCTGGGATGGGCTCCAGCCCCCCCGCGACCCTAATGAGGATAAGCGGTACGGATGATGAGATGAGATGAGATGAATATTATTTCTCATCTACATGTTGGTACTCAGCAGTAATGTTAATACTTGTTTTAAAATGTTTTTTTTTCGTCCATTTGTCAAAAACAGAAAACAACAACATACAATAAAGACAAATTTACTTAATGAAAATGACTTAAAATGAGCCCAAGTTCTCTCTACACCATAGTAATGAAAAATCCAATATATGACGTCATAAAAGAAAGAAAAGTAATGAAAGAAATGTTCTTTCATTCTCTCAACTTAAATAGAATCGGACTGAAATCCAATAAAGTGCAAACAGCTGTAAACCATAAACAACACTTTCTTCTTGAGGCGGTTTCGTACTGTGGAAAAATACAGAAAGATTCCTAGTGTATAATACAATAATGTATCAAGATATTCTCAGAGGCAGTAGAAAACCTTCTCATGGGCCACATCTGGCCCCTGGGGCTTGACTTTGACATATTTACTTCAAAGCATTGGTTCTCAACCGGTCTGACTTCAGAACCCACCATTCCACTCTG
Organism: Urocampus carinirostris; assembly: GCF_059441175.1. NCBI lineage: Eukaryota > Metazoa > Chordata > Actinopteri > Syngnathiformes > Syngnathidae > Urocampus > Urocampus carinirostris. The sequence goes on along the minus strand of NC_142351.1, from coordinate 56,761,846 downwards.
ATGACGAGCTGTTACCAAAATCAAAGAAAAAAATCAAATTCTCAAATTCATACAATGAAAGAGATAGTAGAATCTTTCACCTTTTTTCCAAACAAACAAAATGACCAGCAAAACCTAGTACCATATGTATACTCGCAAATAAGCCTAATTTAAATTTGTAGTTCAACAAAGTCGATTATACTGGTAAAAGGCTAAACCATTTCTATATCTTCCAGCAGTGCTTCAATAGCCAACACCTGTACACCATTTTCCTTCTTCGGCTCAATTGTTGTTGTTACAGTTTTTTTCCCTCCCCTTATTACTAACATTCTTGGGACCCATCATTATGGACAGAAAAAGAAAATGACCCTAAAAAAATCACATTGAAATGAGATGTGGTCCCTTTCAAAGACGTCGACTGAACAGAAAGAAGAGATTGAGCAGGGCTTAATCGCCATCTACTGTTAAGGAATGTAATTCACCCTGGGTATTTTTCTTCTTCTTAGCATTATTTTGCCAAGGCAAAGGCCCGTGACCCACTGAAAATTGATCTGCTACCCACTTTTGGGTTCCGACCACCATTTGAGCTATAAAACAACGGTTGGCAACCTTTTCTGTACCATGGATTGGTTCATTGTCTGACATTATTTCCATGCCCTGGCCCAATATTAACATCAGTAATGCAAGCAAGTATAACAATAATAACAACAACAATAATAATAATAGTAATAATAGTAATAAATCCACTGTGTAATCACTAAACCACATGGGAACTGGATGACATGGGAAAAGGCATTAGATTCTATTTCATTATCACACTATTTTTACGTATGGCACCATGTTGCACAAGGTTGTTTGAGCTGAACTCTTTCCCATAATGCTCCATTACAGTGTGGTACAACATAGCACCGTAAGTAACATAAAGTGATGTGATGAAATCAAATGCCTTCTCACATGTCAACTACATCCCTTGTGGTTCAGTGGTTAGGAATTAGTACCCTTACCGCTACGATCCGGGTTTGATTCTCGTCACAACCAATGCTGAGCAAATTTAGTTGGCGGTATTTGTGACTGATCAATCATTGCTCAAATACGGAAATATTCTACCATCAAACCTCGGGTATAAAGCTCACCCAAAGTTTGAGTTTGTGCGTAAAAAACAATGCATAAAAATGGTATGAGCAAAATTTTCTTTATAACGACCGGCTAAAAAGCATCTATAACCCTAAAAGGCCACAAAGCTGTTGTGAAATCATCATCTTTCTATTACAATATTACAGTTTTATGGATTTCCATTAATATATTATGCCAGACTCTAACATCAAAGAAGCTGGGGCGGCGATATCAATCCAGACACAGCAAAATGATCCTGGGAGGTTGAGGTTTGTCTGAAACCCAATGCTGGGAAAACTGCTAGCACCTATGAGGCTCCAATTATAAATGAAGGACAACTCTGGGCGAGATTTTGCAAATCAGGCACACTCCCCACCCTATTTTCATAGTGCGGTTCCAAGCCAGGCAGGAAGCTCCTAATTAGAGGCTTATTACTACTAGTACTGGTTAATTATGGGATGCTCGGTAGCCCTACTTCTTCTCCAAAGATAGCTGGCGGAGAAACGCAAAGAAGGCCAAACGGGTGCGCCACGAAGGTCGCGGCTACAATTTGGAAAACAAGATAAACATGATTAGGGATTATGGGATGTTTAGTTAAAGCGGCCTCCCCGTCGGCCCATCTGCCCATTTGATCCGCTCTCCTCTTTCTCGACGCTTTCATCTTGGATTTCACTTCCTCCTGTGATTTCTGCCTTTTTCTCCAACTTCCTCCTCCCTCCCTACAAAAGCTCGCCATCCTTCTTTTTTTTGTTCTCAGCCCATCTGCCGTTGCTTTTTCTTGCCAATGCACAGACTACCCAGCCTCCTCCCTCGATCCCCATCTTCACTCTACCTCCTCTAACCTGCCCTCTTTGTTTGTGCCTCAGGAGAAATTCTCAGAGGAATTGCAAAAGCGGCATGATTGCCCAGAAGATACCAGCCCCCTGCCGACGACTCAAACAGAACCTGAGCGGGGGATGCGGCCGCTTACAGACGAAAACCAAACAGACGATAACGATGACAGAACCAAGCTCCTATTAGAACGCCTAAAGACCCTCGAGGTAACTTCTCAATCTGCAGTTCTCCCCCCAATTCCCCACCCTCAACACTTTCCATCTTCCACGCTCGATTGTCAACAAGCTTAAGGCCCACGTCTTTGAGTTTACCCGACGCACAATGCCACGGATGATTATTTAGCGGAAGATCATTTCCCCGTTGCTCATCCTTCAAATTTGATGGAGAACATTGCCTCAACATTACACTTGAAATGCCTTTATCACAGACTTGGTGCCATTTCATCCCGGCATGCTCCACCATGTGATGAATGTCCCGCTTTCTGGAGAAAGGCAGATGCGATACATCACTTGCCTAGCCACTGATTATTTTTAGAGCTGCACCTCTTTGGTGAAAAAATACAATTCTTAACCCTATGGTAACAAATTATATTAAATAAATATATCATCTTAATTTTAATATGCAGAAATCCCTTAATTTGTGCAGGGGCTGCATTCCCAAAAGGACCCACGATAGAGTCTCAAAGGGCTACGAAAGTAAAAGTAAATAAATATTTATAAAAGTAAAAACTATTTCTTTATTTAATAAATACATTTATTTTATACATTGAATCCAAAGAACAAACCCTTATTACAGGGTGCAAGCATTTGTTTAACAAGTAAAAGTACTGTGCTTTATAAACAGTTTTATATGTACTGTCAAATTATGATTGAAAAAAAAATCTGGTACGTTTATTGCATTCTTTATTGAGGACACTACCCACTGTTTTACTCTAGATTATATTTTGCCGGAATCATCTGGAGGTTAGCGGAAAACAAGCATGTGACGTCTCATGCGAAGGCGATTGCCGGACTTGTGAACCTGACGCAGTACTGATAGGATGGTTCGGTCCAGAATATATAGCACAAAATTTTAACTACAGTTTACAGGCAAACTGTCACACCAACAGACCCTGCTTTGAGAACAAAGTAGAGTTAAAAAAAGGGGTAGTATGTGAGGCAGGTGGACAGGATGGCGGAATTCCGGGGGGTCGGGCGGTAATGAGTTCCAGAGCTGGGGCTCAGAGCGGCTGAAGGCTCTGCTCCCTGTTGAGCCGAGACAGGCAGCGGGGACAGTGAGATGAAGGAAGGAGGAAAATCTGAGGGTGCTGGATGGGGTGGCAATGTGAAAGAGGTCGAGAGGTAGGGAGAGGCAAGGTTATGGGTGGCCTTGTAGGATTTTGAAGGTGATTCGTTGGTTGGACGGGAGCCAGTGGAGTTGCTGAAGGAAATGGGTGATGTGATGGCGAGGAGGGTTTTGGTGATAATATGGGCAGCGGAGTTATGGTTAGTCAGGTAATAATACTTAACACTTCCCTTGTCTCAGATTACAACACTTATCATCCTTATTTTAATTTTCTGATTTTTTGATATTGTCTATGCCTATATTTATGTCATAGGTGTTTGAAGCATAAAAATAAAGGCAAAAATTTTGTGTTTTTGTTGAATTAGGATTTATTTCCTTACACTATTTATTAGAATAAATAATGTATTGCACAAATTGATTACATATTTTAGTTTCCAATGTTTTGATGTATCAACCTAGTGTTTGATTCGTGACAAAAGAGTTGAGGCTTGACAGCAGCATCAAGCAAATGGAGAATCTGTAAGTACTAAATACAGTATGATACATTTATATTAGCCGTGAATACCAAGACGGTGTTGATAATGCATGCATAGTTGTATGTCATTGCTTAGCAACAGGTGAAAGTACTGATCCAGTCACTTTATTCGGTGCATAAAGATTTCAAATGAGCAAAAATAGAACATTGAGCAAGAAAAGTTGTAAGTATAATGCGATTTTGAGGGCAGTTACTATGGTGATGTTCTGGATTTATCTCTGGGACCTGCTTGAAGGATTAAGGGTTGGTGGGGATCGGAGTTGAAGCATTCCAAGAAAGAATTACATGTTATTCGTTACATTTTCATCCATCTCTTTTGTTTAGAAGATTTGATTTACCTTCTTCCCCCAGAACGTTGAAGGCTATAATTACGTCTTTCGTGTTCCAATGAGGAATAGCGAGTTCTTCAGAAAGGGCAGAGGGTGAGCGGCTTCAGGTTGCCTGACAGCTCCAAACACGCTGCCGGCCTCTGACAAATTAGAAACCCCTTGAGATCAATAGCGCTGTGACTGGTCCCCCTGCAGAAGAAGGATATATTGTTATTAGATGTGAACCCCAAAGTTCAGCATCGTGTCTTGCATCCCCTTGACCTTTTCCTCTGTGGTAGCTCAGCGGGTTTTATTGGCCATCCCGACGCCGTGTTGACCTTTCTAAAGTCAAGTGTGATCGTTGCATCCACCTTCTATGCTATTGTTTTCGTTGCATCATGTTGACAGTGGAAACTCTGACGTTCGCTGTTTCTAGGAGAGGAACTCTGTCTTGGCGCTGGAGAACGAAAGCCAGAGGGAGCAGTACGAACGCTGCTTGGATGAGGTGAGTTGCTTCTTTGGTCTATGGTGGCAATCCAAACTTTATTATGTTTTTTTTCGTATCATTTTTGCCTACGTTCCACTAAAAGAACAGTGTGTAATACTTGCTTTTAGCAAAACAAGTCTTTCAAAAATAAAAAATAAAATTCTCAACTTCGATTATTCTACTCTTGCTCCTTTCTGGTTAGAATAGAATAGAATAGAATAGAATAGAATAGAATGAAATAGAATATTATTATTAATTTTATATTTACTTGACATTTTTCACCGGTTTCAGGTATTTGAGAATTGTATTTGTCAGCTAAATAAATGAGCATTATCTTTCTGTCACACATGGCTGCGCATAGACTTGAATGTTGCTAGGCTTTAATACTAAGCAATTACTGTAATTTTGCAATGGGTTTATTTTTTTTATATATTTTCCCGAGTATTAGTCTGAGTTTCACTAGACGGGTTGATGTGAACGAAGTCTTTGGGATCCCAGTGAGTAAAAGTGCACGATTCAAGGAAAAAGACGGGCTGCAAGGTGTCAGCATCAAGATCTGCAGGAGGGTCAATGGGATTGAAGTTGAAAGTGGGTGATTAAAGCAGATTATTGTTTACAAGGGCCTGTTAAGCGTGAGAGCAAACACTTGAGTTACTCAAACAAGAGCCAAGCGTTATCGGATACAGAGGCTCATTTGGCCGTTTTCACTCCCACCTTTCCTGTTTCAATAAGCAAGAATACTCCCGAGCCAACCTCAACTTAATGAGGGATCGATAAGGAGTAATGCGAGCCGCTTTCCTGATGACACTTTAGTCAGAAGAAAACCGTCAGCCAGACACAACAACACTTACGCTACTCACACTTTGCTTCTGTTCTGATGTCTTTACACCATAATCGGAAGTTTAATTTGAGGTATTTTAAGCGTCCACGGCCAATTTCCGGCCCGGGGGCCAGTTACGTCCCGTGATAATTCTTTACTGACCCTTTGTCATAAAATTAATAATATGTGGCCCATCAGCAATGTGGACCGCAGTATAAAACAAATTTGTACCCCAAAAAAATAAATAAATTACCACTTCACCAGGTGAGGGCAGCAGCCCTTTGGCCACCTTGGGATTCAAACTCTGTCGGAATGTGTCGCTTAGGTCAGAAATAAGAGCTTGCTCTGACTACTCAACGCATTGGCCCGGTATTGCAGTACCTCCGGGATCGGTGCATTCGCAATGATCGCTCCTTGGCCCTGTGGCTAGGACCTTGACTCAGCCTCTTGGCTGGGAACAAGTGTCTCAGCCTCTTGGATTTGCAGTGTATTGTGATTTGACAGATAATGGATAATTGATAAAGAATACAGAACAATAACCCTCTACAAAAACCCCCACCTTGTCTTTAACTTTTTGTGAAAATTATAACCCAATTTCTGACAAAAAAAAAGTTGACTGTACGGGTTGCCAGTTTAAGGACAAGTGGAAATTGGAGTATTTTTCACTGAAAGTTATACAACTGCATCTGCTTAAATCAAGAGACTGTGGCTTTCTTAAGGAATAGAATAGCAAGAGGCACAGCCCGACAAAACATGCTGACTACAAAAAGCTAACTGGAAACGAACGCTATCAAATTGTGAAGAAACGGTTTCACGAGACCCTGCGAGTCAAATGAAAAAGCTACAAAGCCGATCTACGAGGGCGCAATGCAGATCGCCAAGCACTGAAAACTTTTCACAAAAGATGAAATTATTAAAGACTGTTCAAAAATGCCGGCCTGAATTGTGGGCCCTAACATATTTTCAGCTTACCCAAATCTGCTTTTGGAAATGTTTGGACATCCCTGTTTTAAAGAGTTTCCAATTTATACTAACTCAATCACCTGAAAAACATTAGGGACAAAAGCCCTGACGATTAACAATGACAATACAAATTCTATTTCAATTTTGCTCATCAGTTAGTAGGTGCAAATAAAAACGTAATGGGGCACTGTGTAATAGTTGAGCACTAGATGTTGCTGCATTGTGTAGTGGAAGCAAAAACAAGTGCTACAAAGCACAAGCAAGGATACAAACTACCTAAACTCAAAGTGACCGGACAGCATCATTTTTTTCTTATTTTCTTGTTCAGCTTTTTGCGAGGTTTTGGTTTTGGGGGGTACCATTAGCAGCAAGATGGTGGACAATCACGTCAGGTCCCTTTCGATGAGGTCGAGAGGTAGGCAGAGGCAATCTATATTTGTGCATTAATTGTTATTACAATATCCATTGCAACCTGGTCATCCTGGAAGGGGGATTAACTCATGTGTCGTCCCTTCTCAAGGTTTCTTCATTTTCCTCATGTTGAGGTTTTTGAGTTTTTCTTTGCCCTCATGTAGGTTTTGGATCAGGGGATGAAGTAATAATAGTCTGTGGTTTGCAATAATCTGTGCAGCCCTTTGAGACTCAAATTTCCCGACCTCTTATTTAAAAATGTACATTTATATGATAGTTAATGGATTTTTCCTTCTTATTCAAATCAATCTTGATTTTAGGAGGCACTAAATAATACAGCATGTCCCTTTAAACACACGAGACATATGAATGTTGTACATTGTATACATTTCAAAGTACTTGTTATAATGAATATTTTGAAATTACAGAACAACTCACGTAACTTCCATTTAACACCACTCATCAAGGTTCCCAACAGAACACTTGCTAAACACAGCCGTTTTGAGTGGATTTTGATTGACATTTGATTAATTTTCTTTGTTCATCCACATACAAGGGTTACAATGAATTCAAAATCAACAACGTTCCAATACAGTACAATTGGATACAAAAAGAAAGGAAAAAAAGGGCTCATGGGAATACGTTAGAGCTTATCTTGTTCCTGTCCTCGTGACTGTCTAAACACTTTTCACAATAAGATACAAAATTGTCTGAGAACATTTTCAGTTAGGGGGTATAATATGCACTAATAAGCAAAACACTGGGGGATACCACAAGGCTTGCTTTTTTAAAAAGTGGTGTCCATAAGTCCAAAAATATTCTACTTGCTGATGCCATCTTCTGGCTGAAGTCATCATTGCAGCCCTTGCCAAGCTACCTGTGTGCACATACGTGTCCATCTTTAAAGCGTTCAAATAAACATTTTTTAAAAATCTTTTTAGGAGTTCGTGTTGGCATTTTGATTGTATTTAAAACAGTCTTTTTCTTACTTTCACCATTTTCATCCTCGAACAAATAAAATGAACCAGCACGCATGTGAAATCACTCTCCACCATCCCCCTCCACCCGGCTCTTTTCCTTATGCGTTGAGTTGCGGCAACACAATGATATAAGTAAGATAAAAGCAAATAGGTGCTATGAAAAATTGTATAGATAAAGGCTCTTTGACCTCAGTCAGGCATTGTAAACACATACTTAATGGAGAAAATATTCAATTTCAAACTTTTTAGGGACACTTTAAACGACGCACACATACATTTAAATAAAATGCATTGCTGGAAAACAGCCTCCATTTCTGGTGGTTTTTGGATGTATTGGAATTTGCCAGTGACACTAATTTTAAGGTGAACCGCTTATTCAGTGCATTTAAACATATTGCGGCAGTATTTCATGTGAATCAGCCTTATTGTTCTAAAACGTCCTATTACATACATGCCAACCTTTCGACATTAAAAAGAAATAGATTTCATCGCGCACTCTATTTTACCACTTAAAACACAATCCCTCTTTGGAACGTTAATCAAAGCAACAACTTGGGCTTGTTTAAAACCGGAAGTGACTAACTATTCCCAAAATGGAAATCTAATTTGATTGTTGGAGTGGTTTATTCACATCTGACTATTCCCAGAATGGAAATCTAATGCGATCGTTGGAGTGGTTTATTCACACACAAAGACTTAATCTCACAATAAAATACTAATTTCGAGGCAAGATCTGTTTTTTGTTGAAATATGAAAATGTGGTGTAATGAAAATGCTTTAGAAAAAAAATAGTCTAACACATAAAGTGTTGGTGAGGTTGCTGTTACGGTAGATATTTTTGTTTAACTTTGTTGAATCTATTTATAAATATACAAAAATTCAACCTTCCATGAAATGTCCTTTTTACAAAGACCTTGCGTTTGTGCCCCTTTCAAGGTCGCCAATCAAGTTGTGCAGGCGCTTGTCACTCAGAAGGTTTGTCTATTTGCCATTTTCTCACCATTGTTGTAAAATTTACATTCACATTGTGTCTTTTTCTGGCTTTGTGTTGCCCCCAGGACCTGAGAGAAGAATGTCTAAAGCTGCGCACTCGAGTTTTTGATCTGGAACAGCAGAATCGGACGCTGGGGATTCTCTTCCAACAGCGTATCAAGCCCACCTCAGAGCTGCTCCTCCAGGTAAGTCACGTCACCCAAACGGCAAAGAACTCTTTAGGAACTGAAGTTATTTTCCACTTGATTTGTTCTTAAAAAGGCTCCTGGGGCACAAGTGATAATGAAGAGAATTTCATTTTAAAAAAAGGGTTTGCAAAGTCCTGATTGCTTTATCTTCATATCCTGGGTTTCTCAGTGAGCCTGCAAAGTAAATGACTTTGCACTTTGCTCTGCCGTCTAAAGGGATGCGGGGTTTAGATTGGCTGGAAATCGCCTCAGATCATTGCAGGTCCACCTGAACACAAGCACTTTACTGCAAAACGCCGGGCAGAAAGGGAAGAAATGAGACGGAGCCACCCATCTGTTGTTAGTGATGGTATAATATTGCAGGTGCGGAAGGTCAGCACCGGGGCCACAGGGCTCAGTGCTGTCAATATGAAAACAACAGGCTGCTAAAAAAAAATAAGAGAGGATTGTCAGTGCTGGAAAAAAATGAGCTAAATAGAAGAGAGTGGGTGAACAGGCATAAACGGAGAGCCAGGGGAGATAAGAAGGCAGAACCGGCGAGTTGGAAATGAAGCTATCAGTGAGCCCTACTGCCAGGGGGAGAGAGGAGGAGACAGGAGAAGACCGTTTTAGTCAAACCAAATTGTAGTGGGTGTGTTGTCAATCTAAAACGTGTCAAAGGCTTTAAGTGGAAAGTACTGTAATGATGTCACTGAGGGGACCTACATTCCGGTTTATCGCGGAAGCAATTTTCACACATTGGAAGATGTTTGGGCGACAAAATAGTCCGGAGATTATAGATTTCTTGTGCCAGTGGGTATGGCGAGAAATCACATTTAATTATAAACATTGCCTTGGACATTTTCTATCAGTTATGTGTCATTTTTGTTCCAAATGCAGATAGTTTTAATCATGTTTTCATGATTTTTCTTTAATGAATTCCTCATCATTTTTTTCAAAGGAAAAGTGTGTAATTTTTGTCCCCTAAATGTCGTTGTATAATGCTGTGCAACCAAAAATGACTTTTAAAAAGCAGAAGAAAGAATATTAACTATGGAGACTCAAAGTGACCGAAAAGCACTTTTTTTCCCAGGCTTTCGCAAAGTTTGGGGTTTTGGGGTACTCTTAGCAGCAAGATAGCAGTTAATCATATAAGCTCCCCATTGGTGAGCCACATGTTAAGTAAAATAAGTCCAAATTTCTCAACCTACGAGCATTTCAAAGGTCCAGTGTAACGCTTGAGGTGTTCTCAAAAGAATTAAACATTTCCAGATTAAGTATGTGTTAACAATGCCCAAATGAGTTCAAAGAACTCTTACGGTGCCTATTTGCTTTTATCTTACTTTTAGCAAAGCTCTTCAGGGTGGAACACATTTGGTAGAAGGAATGGGAGGTGTGTGTGGGGGATTCTGGAGAGTGACGTCACGCTCGTTCCTGCGGGGTTTTTTTTTGTTTTTATTTGTTAGTGTAGCTTGAAAATGGTGAAAGTAAGAAAAGTCCCTCTCAAGTAGAGTTCAAACATCAACCCAAACCTCATTAAAGATGAAAAAACATAACAGTTTATTTTAGCGTATCTAAGAAAGGCACGTACTTGCAAGCGCATCAGGAACGAGCTGACAGAGGCTGCAATGATGACACAAGCCAAGAAATGGTGGCAACGAGTAAAACGTTTAAAATTGCATACAGTTCCTTAAAAATATGACACTACATGTGTTTTTTGTTCTTAAATCAACATTGTTAATTTTACCTCTAGAATGTGCTAAACAATACAGACTGTCACTTTAAGTCAAATAAAAAATGTTTCATATTTTACTTTAAAGAATTCTTGATATTTAAATCAAGAAAAATTATACACAAAAAGACGACAAGTATCTGTCAGTGGAAGAATTACTAGTTTATCAATAGACTTTTTACAACGCATGTTTATTGAGCATGCAGTCTGTTTAAAAACTATTCACATTTTTTGTTCCAAGTTAAGCACATAACACCCTTTTTTAAAACAATTCCATACATAGTACTATAAATACTGTTTGCTATAAATAAATAAAGTGTTTTCCGGACAAAGGTGCACCTAAAGACCCCATGTTTGCCAGAAATTCAAAAAGTGAACCTTATGATTCTTATAGACCGGAAATAGGGTGAATACAATTGTAATTGCATTATTACAACTAAATGCTTCGACAAACAGGGATATCCTAACATTTATGTTCTCTGAAATATTTATTTTCTGATGTTTTTTTGTTTTGTTTTAATACAAACCTCACTCTTACTTTTATTTTAAATTCACGTGCCTTCTAGTCCAATGCGCCTCATATATGGAAAAAGCTTTAACAAACGAAAAACTTTGAAGATACGCCTTGTAATTGGGTGTGCCTATCAGGGCCGCCTTATAGTCCGGAAAATATAGTACTAGAAATCAGGCTTTGTAGAAATGTTAATTTGTAACATCAACAAACAAGTTTAATAATGAGGGCATTTTCATTTGTTCATTTTTAAGTCTCTTTTAATATGTTAAAAGACAAGGTCATGGACAGAGAAATGTAGTTAGGTGGCTGGAGATTAAAATTTGAAATAGAATCGTCTTTATTATCACAGATAACAACGTAGTGAACATTATTTACTATGAGATTAGGTGTGGCAGTCCAGGATAAACAAATAATAAAATGAAAAAGACTTAAAAGAGAAAAACAAAATCCAAAGAATGTCACGATAAAACATTTACAAATGCTAAAACCTATTCTTCCTTTGTTATTCTGGTTTAGCAACAGCACCTTAGCATTCACGCATCCATCAATCAAAGAACACAATTTTCTTGTCTGTATCCATCTCACGGCAGCCGTGTAGCCGCCTGCTTTCTGTTGACTGAATGTGAAATTACTGTTGTTCAGGGCTCACATACAAATTGATTCTAGGTTTGATTATGTCGTCCTTAATTTAGCATTAAACAACTGTGTTTTTATTTTCTAGTGAAAAATTAGCTTCCCGCTGAGATGGAAAGATTGGGCTGTTTAATTTATATTACACAAACGCTACTGCAATTAGATCATTGGGTTGAGAGCAATTGTAATTATTATAAGGGATTATTTTCCTCCCTTTAGGTTGACATTGGAGTGTTTGGCGATCTAAATGCGTGCTATTTGCAGTCCAAGTCTGAAGCTTTTGCTTATCTGTAATTAAAACATTCCTTCTTTTCCCACGGGCATCTTGCATTTTCCTGATAAAATGCCACGATGAAAATGGCGGCGCCACTGCAATCCCTGCACTTTCAACCTCTGTTTATTTGTGTAGGATAGCCACAAACATCTGACCGGTATTTGGAATAAGGTATAAAACTATCATGATTGCGCTGAGAAAGAAATGATGCTGCGTGTGTCTGCAGCTACCCCAATCCAGCCTGATCTGCTTATCGAATATGGCAGGCAATTGGCAATTAAGTGTCCCATTACTTGGGACAAACGCTGCACTACTTTAGGAGCTCAAGGACAAAGCGTGACCCCATTGCAGCATCTCCTGCTTGCTAATCACGCAAAGATGAAACTAAAACACATAAAAAAAGATCAATAGTACTACTATATATTTCTATGTGATATAACCGTCTTTTCGCTGATTCCAAAACCAGAACACGAGTGCATGAGAGTACGTTCTTTATTGTAATTTCTAAATTTTATCTGTCTGAGCTATCATGTCATGCAGATGAGTACTATGTGCTGAGTGCGTGTTTTTCTATCTTTCCCACATTTATGGTCCTGATATCAATAACAAGTGAGACAACTGTTGTCAGCAGCTCGTTATTACCAATTTATGTACAGTACACTGTTTACACTTAAAAAACAGCATGTTTCACAGTACATTAAACTAAGAACTCTGGCCGTGAACCTTAAAAGCGAAGTGAGAAGAGGAGGCATTTGGACGTGCCATCCATTCCATTCGTATTTTCGGCCCCCTTCTCCTTGACCCGGCGACACTATTGACTGAATGCTTGATGAGGATGCTGAGGAGGGGAAATTCTACACTTCTTGATAAGATCAGACGTCTCATCTCATGTATCTAGAAGGCTGCGTCACTTGGACTCTGATATCAAAAGATTTTTCCAAATAAAGAGTGTCAAAGTTATATAGTAAACCTGTTTAGAAAATGACAATTGTGTGAATTGCATTTCAATTCTAAGAAACCAAAAAATATAATTGAGAACGTATGCAGTGGGAATCCTGGTTTGTGATCTAGCTTCTGCTACTTGTTGGGGCGGCAGTGGCTCAGGAGGTAGAGCGCTTGTCTTGGGATCAAGAGATCGCAGTTCGAATCCCGGCTTCTCCGTGTTACATGTCGAAGTGTCCTTGGGTAAGACACTGAACCCCTAATACCCCAAATATGCAGGTTAGTTGCACGGCCGCTATTGGGAAATGTGAAGCGCACTATAAAGAGCTTTGGGAAGTCTTGACTTGAAAAGCGCTATATAAATGCAGATCATTTCATTTCATTTCATGTTATGTGGATTTTATTTACGATATATTCATGGCTTAACTCAAACTACAAATTGATTAATTTGTTTACTCTTAGCGGTAGCTGGTCATATAAACGCTTAAAATAACTAACAATACGATGACATTTTTTCGACAACATGGAAATAGAAGCATACTGTTTTAGGCTTTCCAGCAGGAAGCTCAAATGAAGTTCGTTTGGGCAAAGGAAAAGCCAGACTCATTAAACTGTAAGATTAATACATGGAGCTGTATTTGCTTTTTCTCTTCTTCCCTCTCAAGCAAATGAATTGGGGGAAATATTAAAAGAGGTCCCTTAGTCCCTGATGCAATTATTTCCTGTTCACTTATGTTTTATTCCAACTGATGCTGTAAAATATCTGTGGGTTGGAATCCAACCATTACGAAGATCTTACTGACCATTTTCAAGCAATTATATCAGCATAGGGCAGCACGGCGGCGCAGTGGTTAGTGCATGTGCGACACAATTCTGAGGTCATGAGATCGAACTTTCCTGTTTTGAGTTTGCATGTTCCCCCTGTCCTTTCGTGGGTTTCCTCCGGGCACTCCGGTTCCCTCCCACATCCCAAAAACATGCCTGTCAGGTCAATTGCCCGGTCCAAATTGTCCATAGATGTGACTGAGCGTGTGAGTTGTCTGTCTCTGTCTGCCCTGCGACCTGCTGTCAGCCGGTTCAGGGTGTCCCCTGCCCACTGCCCGAAGATAGCTCGGATGGGCTCCGGCACCCCCGGGACCCTACTGAGGATGAACGGTGCAGATAATGGATGAATATCTCAACATACCATAAATATATTTCAAATGTTTTCGTTGTTAATGTGCAGTTTGTGCTGTGTGCTGTACACTTTTGGCAAAAAATTCTAGCACCTCTGATGTCAGGTATTTGCAACTTTTGAATTCCAGAAACTCCAGTCACGGATCATGGATCTGTCTGCGGTTGAGTTGCTTCAGGAGCCCGAAAGAAGCAAAGCTTTCTTGCTCTCCAGAAACACAGAATCTCCTTCGACTGTAAGCTAAGTGGGAGTCTTCTATTTCTTTTTGGGTAGTGTTGTTGTAACTGTGCACTGAAGATCCTGAAGAAATCGTTACGTGATATTAAAATACAGCCACTACAGCCTAAAAGCCTGACCCTTACCCCCTCTTTGCAGAAATGGTTGGTGGTATCACTGAACACGAAGATGACTATGTCTTTGTTATGTTACCAGAGAGCCATCGATTGTAATGATTGCCAAAAATAAAAATAAAAGGTCTGTTCGTGGCACCATTCTGCATTGGTTACCTTGTATAAGATGTATTACAGCAAGAAAACGATTTGGCAAATCTTATCTAATCTTAATTTTTCACCTAGTGTACGATGCGCCCGTTTCCTAGAACAGCAACAATATGTTTTAACCCCTTTTCAGAATCTCACAAAATTAATTCTTCATTTGCATATCTTGCAGGACAGTCAGTTACGTGGAAAGTCATCCTCCCCCATCACCAAATGTCTGAGCCAGCTGAGCCTGACAGCGTCGACATCAGTGTACCAACGCAGCAGCTGTAGCAGCAGTGAGCTGTCGTTGTCAAGTGCATGCAGCGAACTTTCCAGCGGCTCCTACACCTGGAACGATGGACGCTCCTGCGGGAAAGTGGTAAGAATACGTTTTTTTTCCCGTGAAATATTTATGAAAGATTTTAATTGTATTTCCTCATTCAGCAGTCATCTCTCACCTGGGATATGAGGTTAAATTTGGGTTCATCTGCCCCAAGCAACATCAGCATTCCGCTAGAGGAACAGATGCCCACCAGGCGCAAGGAGACCAACATCCTAAAAGGGCTAAGGAAACTGCAGAGAAGGAAGCATAGGTCATTGTCTTCACCCAGGATCTCTAAGTCAGGCTACAAAGATTGTATGAACTCCAATGAGGGAATTTACTCACTTGGTATCAAAGGTAGCAGTAAAGGTGTGTCTAAAGCCACTCATGTAGGAAAAGCATCAATTATTGTAGGGAAAAAAAATGTATATGATTCAGATGATGCAGATGATGAGCTTGTGCAATCTGGCCATGTGGCCAACAAGGACAGCTGGCTCCAATGCAAACGGCTCTCCCACAGTATTTCTGACACTCTTTGTAGCTGGGAAGCGATTCAAGATAGTGGCATTTTGGAAGACAACAGCTTGTCACATGAAGAGACAAAGCCCCCCACTGACTTTGACTCGACGGAGCGTCCAGAGAAACTCAGGAGTTTCATCAGCAGTTGTCTCACTGAAAGTGGACGGCCATCAGCTTTTACACGAGTGTCCGTACTACACGCAACACCTCCAAAACAAGAAGTCTCCAACTGCTTTGGAGATATGGACGATCTAGAAGAACTTACAACTGATTCTGGGGATTTGCAGGTTCCCTTAGCCCAGCAAAAAGAGCAAGCAGACAAGTTGTCACGAGGTGCTTTCAAACCACTCATGTCAAAGCGCTCTGAAAGGGACCATGTACGAACACAGTCGGCAGATGGGCGACCAGAAAACTTCCCAACATCAAAAGGGGCAAATAATTATCTCTCAGAGGAGAGTATCGTGGCAGTGTTTGATGCTCAAGGGGAGCCAATAGAATTGAGTCCCCAGAAGCTTGTCAAAAGTTCTGGCCTTCTAATTAGTAATTCAGCTAACAAAGCAGTGGATACATACAATGAATTAACCCCTCAAGAGAGGCCTGCAAAGCTACAATCTGCGAATCAAGAAAACTACGCTGTCCTTGATTCTTCAGAGAAGCCTTCTGAAGATCAAATTATGACCAACAAAACAAACAATAGTAGGGCCGGCATTGAAGATCGCTTTTCGATACAGCTTGCACCACAGAGGAAGTTAATCAAACCACCTGGTAGCGGAGGTAATAGAGGACATCCAGGGCCACCTCTGAATGATTTGATCAGCCCTGCGTCTGCTGCCTCAAAACTACGTGGTTGCAATAAACCCTCTGCATCTCCAATACGATTGTCAAAGGGCACAACAACCGTGCCAAACAGTGGTACCTCAGGAACTTCTACTCAGCAGAAAACACCCCCAACACCAATAACTAAAATGTCCAGATTCATCAAGAGCTCTCAAAGCTCAAAAGGTGTGCCCTCAAAACTTCCTAATCGGTCTGAAATAAAAAAGGGCTCATCTCCCAGTTCTCCTCGACTTCCAAGGAGACACATGGAGTTTGCCGACAATTATGAACAGCCAACCCGTGACAAACACTGTGAAAGCATAAAAAACAAACTCAGGTCCCCTTCACCACCTCCCCCTCCTGGTCGCACCACCTCCTTACTGATCAAACCAAATTATGTGGGGTCACCTCAAGCACATAAAGTAATCGTAGATCAAACACCCACACCAACCACTGTGAGAGGTCCTCCCCCAAGTTACCACACCACTCTACAACCAAATATGCAGGCAACA
Organism: Urocampus carinirostris; assembly: GCF_059441175.1. Lineage (NCBI taxonomy): Eukaryota > Metazoa > Chordata > Actinopteri > Syngnathiformes > Syngnathidae > Urocampus > Urocampus carinirostris. The sequence goes on along the minus strand of NC_142351.1, from coordinate 56,745,055 downwards.
TTACCCATTAGAGACAAAGATATTGACATGGATGCCGGATATGGGACTGCACTTGCACCTCAAAAACTGGTTGATAAAGCCAGTCAGCACCTTCAAAAGTCCTCTGGCATAATACTTATTGCAGGCACGACTCAGCAAAACACCTCAAAAGACTACCTCCCTCTTACAAAGTCAGGTTTTGACCGGGATACCGAACAGGCACCTAAAAGCTCAAAGAATGTCCCTCCTCCATATGGTGCCATTAGAGGGTCCTCTATCCACAGCTCCATTGCTGGTAACGGAGTGTCGAATCATGAAAACGACCATCAGTCTGTGCAGAATCCCAGAGTTAGTTTATCCCTTTCACTTCAGGAACCAACAGCAGTTAAAACAGAGCTACAAAACGTAAAACATGTTGTCAGTCCGCCAAACTCACTCATGACTTCTCCTAAATCATCAGAAAGAAGTCAAAAGAGCCGCATGTCAGTAGGCTTCAAACCATTTATAAAACCTCCACCCAGCCATAAGAATATGCCTGCCTTGCCTGATAAGCATGAGAAGGATCATATCAACTTGGTTTCCAAGAAGACTGTGACAAACACATCCAGTCAGTGTGATAGTTTGCAGCCCATATGTTGTATTGATTCTCCAACTAATGAGTCTGTTTCAGAGGAAAAGGGTGAAGGCCACTGTAGGTTAAATCCTACGTTGACACCAGAGGACAGTAATGTCTCCAATAAAGGAAAAAGGAGCAGTCAACTTTTCTCAAGATCAACATCTATTACCACCAAATCGCAACCGAAGCCAGCCTTGGGGATGAATGGAGCCAAAGCCAGGAGTCAGAGTTTCAGTACGAATTACATGGATAAACCCAACATAAATATCTCTGAGGGCTCAGGAAAAATCAGAACTCAGATTATTACCAACTCCACAGAGCGGGGGAACTCTCTTTCGAGACAGAGTTCCTTGGAGGTTTCAGGCGCTGGATTGGCAGAGAGTCCAATCTATTCACCCAGGACAAGACCCATTAATCAAATGGTACCTCATGATAGAACCTCAAAATTAATCTCCAATTGTGATGAATTTTCCGGTACAGTGAAGGAGCAGACTATCGCGTCACCAATAAGTGAAAAAAATAAAATAAATAATATTCATAGGCCTGGAAAAGTCCCCTCACACTTTCAGCCTCCGATTTCTTGTCCTTTTAATTCAGAAAATGTGGTTCAAGAAACAAACGTGGAAGAATTTAGCTCAGGTGTACAACCTCAGACAGACTCCCCACACAAATCCACAGAGATGGAGCACAAAAAAATCAGTCCATCAGCCTGTACTATTGAAGAGAAGGTGATGATGGGAATCGAAGAAAATCTGCAGAAATGTCAAGAACAAGAGAAGGTTGCTGCTAGTGAGGCCAAACAAAAGACCGGTCCCTCGCTGGCTAACTGGTTCGGCTTCCGGAAAAGCAAACTTCCGGCTCTGACTGGAAAGAAAGCTGACTTCTACAAAGGAAAAGAGGAAAAAAAAGAGATGAGGATCGGATCCGTGCTTTCAGGCAAACAGACAAAGTTGGACAAGAAGAAGGACAAGAAGAAAAATGACAGTCCGGAGGCGCAAAATCAATTGGAGATGAGCAACAAGCTGAGCTCCATCATGGACCACTGCAACAATCAGATGGGCCAGATTGCCAGTCAGATCCAGTGCACCACAGCATTCATCGGCAAGGACCAATTCGTGAAGGAGCTTCTTGGCAGGTGCGTGAATCAAGGCAATATACAAAGGAATTATCTCTAATTGATTACTGATTACTGGTCACTGCGGCTATATTGACTTGTCTCTCAACCAAGTAAATCGGATACTTCTAACAAATGGCTTGGTCTCTTGAAAAACAACAGCCATAGCTGATGAGAATGGGGATAGGACAAAAAACAAATCCAGAACACAATTGTTTGTTCAGTTCTGAGACTGAAATGACATTTTTTCCCGAGGGCTGCAACTAATGACTATTTTATTAGTCGACGAGACACTGACTCTTGAAACAATTAACAGAATAATTGGATAGATATTATTACCATATGCTTTTTTGAAGCATGAATTTGATTTAATTATCTGGCAAATTATACTAAAGACGAAGAAAAAATTGGCACAATGAAAAATATTTGTTTTCATTGAAAATACTGCGGAGTCGTACAAAAATTGTAAAAAATCCATCCATCCATCCTCACTAGGGTCACATGGGTGTTAGAGCCCATCCCAGCCATCTTCAGACAATGGGCAGGGACACACCAAACTGGTCGCCAGCCATCTGCAGGGCACATAGAGACAGACAACTCACTCACTCTCTCATTCACACCAATTTAGATTGGCCAATTAGCTGGAATTGAACCCTGGACCCTCACACCGTGGGGCTGCACGCAAACCACCCAGGCCGCCGTGCTGCCTTTTTTGAGTGCATTACAGAAAATAAATAAATTTATGTAAATATTCAAATCTAAAAATAGAAATGCACTAACCAAATCCAATTAGGCACAGTACTCAGTCAGTAGAGACATAAATACACAAATAAACTTGTGTCCATTATTTCAATACATAAATAAATTATAATCAGGTAAACGTTTGTATCCCTGTAAACCAAGAAGAAGCACATTAGCAGCAGTAGAACAGTAAACATAACAATTACTGTGCATGTTTTGTGAAGTACATTAGGTGGTCAACCACAAAGTCTGTAACAAACGTACTTAACATTTCTCTACAGTTTGAAATCAGTTTTAACAACTGATGTTTGTTCTTCGGACTGCATGCATTTAATTTCAAATACGTTTGTCAGGCACAGTCTGGCATGACGCTTCCAGCTCTCTTTTCATGGGAATATATATGCTTATAAAATCTACAATTCCTGTCATCAAAACCGCATAGAATGTTACTTGAGTCTTACCGATGCGAGTCAGATGCCGTTTCGTTTAACTGTCCAACGTACTCTTTACATGTCCGTGCATCACCCATCTACTGCCATCCTACACAAGGTCAGCAAGTAGTTTTTTTATTGGCTGTATTCAGGCTAAAATGCTCCAAAATGTTAAAGGTTTTGGTGCTGTGGTCGTAGATGTGACGCCACCATTTTTGTATGTTTCTGTGAATGCTTTTTTTATTTTATTTTTTTACTATTTTTGGCAACAGTATAGACTAATCGGTGCAGCCCAATTTTTTAAACTATCTGATTAGCAATCATTGACCTACTGTCTTTAAACCAGAAACAATATTTCAAGTAAATGATATCATTTTTACAGGACTGCTGGAAAAAGCAACCTGGTGTCACCATCGCCAACAGTGATCGCCGCACCTAAAAAGAATTCAGCTTTAAAGACAGATAAGAAAATCTGCCCAGACACGGCTGTAAGTAGACCATTCATTTTCATTTATTTATGAATGTATTTATTTTGCAAGTGTATAAGCGTATTCCATTTGTTGTTTCATATATCTTACAAATTCAGGTGAAAAAAATACGAATCGTAATACCTCAATCATTTAGACATATTTTGTAGATTCTCAACCCTACCGAGTGAAAACATTTATTTATAGTACTGTCAAAGTTAAAGCTTTAACTCTGCTTTAAATTGAGCTTACCTCATCTGTAGAAGTGGTTTTAACTTTGACTTTAACTTGGTTTAACCCAGAGTTAATGTAGCTTCAAAGCAGGGGTCCCCTTGTCGAATTACTTGGGGGCCTTGAGAGTTAGTGTCAGGGTGAGGGTGTGTCAAATCTGTTTTTTCAGGAGAAAAGCTCTGATAAAAACATTGTAATGTTCTCAAATATCTTTTAAGGAATTTTCTACACAAAATAAAATTTAGAAAAAAGATGCAAATGAATGTAGTATTTTTCCTTATGGTATATTGCACTTCACATCATGGCACTTTTTACTTTCATTGTGCATTATACATGTTTCAAAGGCAAACTATTCATTTTCCTGTGTAAATTAATAAATCAATGAGTAACAAATAAATCCATGATTCCTTTGGCTGTACTTGTATTTAATTTTCTTATAAACACTATCGTCCCAGGGGCCGTATTTCCGCGGTATTTTAGACCGCTGCTAAACTCCGAGGTCCAAGCTTTAACTTCAGAGTTAACTCCACAGTTACAGCTCTAGATCTATTATTTAACAGCACTAGCATTTAATTATGACTGGCATTAAATGAATCAATAATACTTTTGATTTATTCTGTCTTATTTTTAATCACAGCTTGTTGTAAATGAAAATAAGCAAATTCGTATATAGTATTTTTATAATGGATGAGTTAAAAGATTAAAGATCGACAGGGAGCTCTTAAGTGCTGGAAGGCAATAAAAAAGGGACATTTAACAGAGAGGACTGAGTGCAGTCCAAGAGAGAGCCCCTCAGAATTATGTAGGAAATTTAATCCTGATGTGGGCTTTTGATAGCACAGAGGAGGCTCCTTATCTGAAGCACTCAATTTGACAAAGGGCCATTTGATAGCATTCCACAGGCCTTCCATCCATCTTCTTCCCACAATACAACAAAAGGAGACGCTTGATGACCTCTGGGATATTTTTTCTCAGTATTAGTTGAAAAGCGTTGTGTTTTCCACACTCTAAAACGCATTGGATTAAAAGGCGCACCCCAAAAGAATATTTTTTAATTGACATATTTTTGGTATAAAAGACACACTGGACTGTATATGGGGCATGGAATTAAAACTACAATAAGAGCTAGGGTTGCATCAAAAATAAATACATATATTAAAATTTAAACTGTGTATTTCATAGAACATAAATTAACATAATGACATCTGATTTCATCACAAAAAAATAATGGTTTAAATCATTAATGGTTTCTGTCCTGTCCTCACTCCGAAGCAATGTTCCCTGTAATTTTTCACGGGTCTGAGCGTTCACACAAAGTCGGTGAGCAACGCTTGAAACAACAGTGAGCAACA